>NW_019154089.1:34228452-34248077 GCF_002288905.1 Enhydra lutris kenyoni | reverse complement strand
AAGGAAGGAAGGAAGGAAGGAAGGAAGGAAGGAAGGAAGGAAGGAAGGAAGGAAGGAAAAAGAAAAGAAAAGAGAAAGAAAGACAAAACAATTGTCTGGCACAAAAGGTCAGTAGTATTAAGGTTGAGAAACCCTGCTCTAAACTGTTATTGTGTATTTGATATTTCATTAATGCTTACAGTCCATATATTGTTTTCTAAGATCCTGAGGGTGAGGAGGGACTGGTCTGAGAAAATTATATTATCATCACCTACAGCTTCTGTCCTCACATCTTTTATGTAGCCAGCTTTCAGTGATTGTCAACTGCCTAGAAAATCCCCCAGCAAAAATACAAAATAATAAGAGGGATGCCTTGGAACAAGTTGTGTCTTCCTAAAGCCCATTCTTCAGTTTTTTCCAATTCTGACTACACCATATAACCCTCTGGGAGCTCTCAAAAAATGTATTTTTTTGTTGTTTTTTTTTTAAATGTATTTTTTAAAAATGATGTATTTAAGGGGCATCTGGGTGGCTGAGTGGGTTAAGCCTCTGCCATGATCTCAGTGTCCTGGGATCGAGCCCTGCATCAGGCTCTCTTGCTCAGCAGGGAGCCTGCTTCCCCTCTCTCTCTCTGCCTTGCTCTCTGCCTACTTGTAATCTCTGTATCTCTGTCAAATAAATAAATAAAAACTTTTTAAAAATGATTTATTTAATTACTTTACAGAAAGAGAGAGAGCAAGGGGAGGGCAGAAAAGCAGACTCCATGCTGAGCAGGGATCCCAGGTTGGGACTTGATCCCAGGACCTGAGATCAGAATCTGAGTTAAAATCAAGAGTCAGATGCTTAACTGACTGAACTACCCAGGCACCCCTCAAAAAATATCTTAACCCAGCCCTCACCTCCAGGCCAGCTGAATCAGAAACTTGTAATGGACCTGGACATGAATATTTTTAAAATTTTTCTGTGTGGCTATAATGTGCAGCCAGAGTCGAGAATCCCTCTTTACACTTTCAGGGTCTTCCCCTCTGCCTTCACCTACCATCTCTCAACCTACGTTTAAACTCACTAATGCTATCATTATTCATGAAGAGATACAAAAGAAAAAGAGAAGCATTCTAAGCCTTATTCCTCTTAGATGAATTTGCTTTAAAAATAAGGATCAAACTCTTTAAGCTACTGCCTCAGGCTCTGATATAGTGTGGTTAAGGCCTCATCTTCGAGTCCAGGAAGCATTCCAGTGTTGGAAGCCATTTCTACTACTTTTCACGCTGAATCTTTCCTCCTGACACTGAAATTGGCTCTCTACTTAGGTGGCAACACATTATACCCATCAGTGCTCAGACCTGCTCAACAACCTATTTAACTACTCTGAGTTTTGAAGCTATAAAAGGCTGGATTCAAATCACAGACTGTACTTTTCTTCCATTTCCTTGCAGGCCACTTGTGAAGATCAAGTTCCATCACATGAGTAAAGGAGAACATCCAGGTCTGTGTCTTGTCAATAATGGTAATTTTCCCCACTTTCTGTGGCACTCTTTTTCCCCCTCTGTTCCTCACTTTTTTTTTTCCATCCATTTTTCCAATCCATATTCCTTGAGTACCTACTCTGAGACATGTACTATTCTAAGGGCAACAAGACAAAGTTCCTAGTCTCACAGCTCTTGCATTTAGTGGGGCTGGGGAACAGAACACTGACAGTACACAGTAAGCAGGATAATGTCAGATAATGATTAATTCTATAAAGGAAAGAATCCTAAGTTAAGGGCTAGAAGGTGACATGTTGTAGGGTTGTGTGCTTTGGACGGTTGGTCAAGAGTGGCCTGAATGATGAGGCATCACATGAATTAAGGACTGAATGAGAATGAGCCTCATGTATGAAGGTCTGGAGAAAGGACACTGCAGACAGTACCAACAGGAAGATCAAAGGTTCTTAGGGTGGAAACAACCTTAGAGTTTTCAAGGGAGAGAGAAGACAAGTCTGTATGACTAGGACTCAGTAAATATGGGATGATGCTAGAAACTGGGATTGCAGAGAGCCAGATGGTGAAGATCTTATAAGCCACATGAGAGTTTGTGTTTTATTTTACACATAAGGAAACCATTGTAAGCAGAGATAACACTATCTCACTTACATTACAAGAGATCGCTTCAACTGCACCTTGACAAGGAAATGTTAGGGTGCAGGAGTGGCTCTAGGATGTCCAGGAGACTGTGAATATAGTCCTGGTAGGGGATTCATGGTAGCATGGATGTCCAGTTCCCTTTCTGAAAGGAAATGAAGGCTCAATGCCTAAATAAAGACAGGAAATTATCTAGATCTGTGGAAAACAGACATCCAGATTCTGAGGTCACCAAATTTGGCAATAAATCCTATTGTATATGGGAAGTGGCAAGTGGATGTGGTGAGGATGCAAAAGATAATCTCTGTTAGATATGGACAGGGCAGGATAACTGAACTGGGACATGAATACTTAATCTTAGGCTCTTAAAGTTATACATCACCTAGAATATTACGCCCAATTTTTCCTCCCACTGCATAACCAGGAAGACTGAGTCTCAGAGAAGAATTGACTTGCCTAAGGTCACATAGTCAGCTGGCGCCAGAACCCACCTCCCCCAACTACTACCTGAGGACTTTTTTTTTTTTTTTTACTAAGATCACCTTCTGGCATCATAATAACCTATTTCAATATAAAACCTATGATGACCTAGAGGGAGATGGCACCCTAATATTCCCTCATTCCCTTGCCCCATAATTCTTGGATCAGGATGGTTAGGCTCCTATTATTCAGAGGAGGGGGACCCCCTGTCTCCTCCAGGGTGGCTGCCTCCCGTTCAGGTGTTCTCTTAGAAACAGAATCCCTGCCTGGTGCAGGTGTAGATTGCATCCTTTTCCACCCACCTGCTTTTCCTTTCCTGACTCACTGCTTCTGGCCTGCTGGGAGCTGAGAGGGGGCGAAGGTGTTGCCTTCGTTGTGCCTCTGCTGGCTTCCTGCTTGCTGTAGCTTCCAGATAGACCCAGTTTCAGCCAAGGGAGTAAATCTTTCATCAGTGTGATGCTAACAGGCAGCTATGGGATGGGAAGGCACCAAGAAAGCAATCATGGAATGAGATGAAGTAGTCAAGATTACTGATGAAAATAATTCCTTTCAATACCCACAGCTGTGCCTTCTTGGACAAAGGAATTCTTGAGTGTCCTCTGAGACAAAGAGACTCCTTTTATGCATGTAACATTCGGCAGTTTCCGGTACTTTTCCACATGATGTGTGACTTTCTGACATCTATAGCTTTACCTCTGCCCGTGAATAAATTACCCTTTCCCTGTTATGTGGCTTCTCTTTTCCTTATACAAAATTCAACTTTGTTATTTATCACAGTATTTTGAAATTATATTTATCTTACTTCCCATTTGGTATGTATTTCTAGTGTGGGTAGAAACTATGTCTTCTTCATCTCAATATTAACACTCCTTAACAGAATGCCTGACACATAAATATACCCAATAAATGTCTGTTGACTTAAGTAATCTCTACACCCAGTGTGGGGCTCGGACTCATGACCCCAAGATTGAGTGTCACATACTCCTCCAACTGAGCCAGCCAGGCTCCCCTAAATATGTGGTGACAGATTTCTAAGAGTTGACCTCAGGATATAAGTCTGGACACTCAAAATATATTCCAGAGATCCAGATTCAACAACACACAGCAGCTTGTTGAAATGAGGACTCTCAGCCCCTGCCCAGGTCTAAGGATTCCAAGTCGCATCTTAACAAAATCCACAAGGCATTCATATGCATATAAAAATTTGAGAAGTACTCCATCTGAACCAGCTCCATCTTGAAGAAGGGAAAACTGAGGCCCAGGAAAAGAAATGGTTATATCTCAGTTCATAGTCTATCAGTGGCAAAATTGCAAGCAAGACTTGGTTCTTAACGTCAGTGTTTAATGCTATTGTTACTTTCCAGTCTACTCTGTTTTACAGTCCCCGGAGTCTCACTCATGGTGATTAGGAATTGGTACAGCCTTAAAAATGAGAGCTCAAAGGCCACAGAGTAATAATTTTATAGCTTAGTATCCATTGTCTCCCATAAACAGATTCCTACATTGTATAATCTGAGGAACCCCTGCACACCCTTAGCTTAAATCTATTATCTCTATCTTATGCAGGGTCAGAAATGTCACCATTAGAAATTAAGTATTTGGGGGGCGCCTGGGTGGCTCAGTGGGTTAAAGCTTCAGCCTTCTGCTCAGGTCATGATCCCAGGGTCCTGGGACCAAGCCCCACATTGGGCTCTCTGCTCAGCAGGGAGCCTGCTTCCTCCTCTCTCTCTGTCTGCCTCTCTGCTTACTTGTGATCTCTGTCTGTCAAATAAATAAATAAAATCTTAAAAAAAAAAAGAAAGAAAGAAATTAAGTATTTGGTCCTCAGATGTAAATATTCTTGAGGGAGGCAATGATTGAAAACCTTGTCATTCACTACCTTAGTAGGGATTATCTGATCCCTAGCTAAGAGGGAACTGGTGCTCGAAGAGCACATGCTTAGGAATGGATGGACCCAGGTTCTACTGGGTGACTTTGGGCAATATGGTACTCACTGGTCTGTTCAGTAAGTATTTTAAGTTCTTCTTAGAGTATGAGACTGATGGAACCTTCCACTTGGTTGTTTCAAAAGTACATCTCACCCCCAAGCACTTGGTTTAAGTGAACTTTTATCACATTGTCCCAGTACAGCTTGTCTTAACCTGCTTCTCAGTTGGCTGAGATTGTTCTGCTCATCTTGTCCATGGCAAATTAGCCTTAAGCCTCAAAGTTCTAATACTAGGTTGCCATCCCCATCTTCCAGGAGACCCACTATCAGTCTCCAACAACTTACTAGCAGCTGAGCCCTAGAGAAAAAGCAGATCTCCAGACTCCCAACCCAGTGCTCTTTTCCTAAGTGACTTCTGAAGACCAAGATCTATTCTCAGAGAAATCTGCCTGCTGATTATCCATGGGACACAAAAATAAATCTAACTACAGAAAACAGCTGTTAGCAAATTCTTTCATCAGAGTCTTGATGATAGTTCTATTATGAATGATCATAATGTATTGACTAGAATCAGATTCTGAGCCTTCCCAGGAACTCTCATACCCCCACAATATTGATTGAAGCTGGGTTCCTGCTAAGAAATGCAAGTGAAATTTGAGCACATCATTGCTTCCTGGCAGGCAGTAAAGGCCGTAATAAATTAAGATGAGCTCAGTCCCAACAGATGACTTTAGACACCAATATAAATGTAAATAGTTTCCTCATGTCTAAATGTGCTAAATGTTATCTCCTTTGATGGACACTGGCTAGAGTTTGGTATAGACACCCAGATGAAAGCTTTAGATATGCACTCATGCAAAGGCAACAAAATATGTGATGCTGGTCTCAGTTCCCTCTGTGGTTTATTCATTCCATATTTAACACTGATTATGTGCAAATCACTGAGCAAGTATTGTACAGTTGGAATAGCAGTAAATCAAAGATCAACTCTACCCTCAAAAAGCATCATGTCTTTTTAGAAATCAGATAAAAATATGTAAGAGAGGGTGGTGAAATCTCTTTATAAATTTAACTGTATTTGTTCTTCTAAGTTGGGCGCAAGTATGTACATTTGAGCAAAGAAGAGGTGAAATGGAAGTAGAGGGAGAGTACTCCGGAGTTCCTAATAAAAATTTCACTTCAGGAGCAAATGCCAACAAAATATGAGCTATTATTGTTAATATGGCTCCACTCTAGCCATAGGATCTCAAATATGAAATCTACATATAAAAATATATCTTGGAGGCACCTGGACGGCTCATTTGGTTAACCATTGAACTTTTCGTTTTGGCTCAGGTCATGATCTCAGGGTCATGAGACTGAGCCACAGGTAGGGCTCCACACTCAGCTCAGAGCCTGCTTTAGATTTTCTCCCTCTCTCTTTCCCCCTTGGCCCCTTCCCTCACTCATGCTCTCTCTCGCTCTCTCTCTCTCTCTCAAATAAAGAAATAAAAATAAAAAAATTTAATACCTGAGCTCATCTATTGTTCTGTACAAAATTCTTTCTAGGCTAGGGTAATAGCTTCATCCAATAAAATGTTACCAGCCTTAATGTTCTCATTATCTGATCAGATCACTCAACTTCTGCAAAAGGTTTAAAACATATCCTTTTGGATGGGGCATGTGGGTGATTTAGTCGGATGGGCATCTGACTTCTGATTTTGGTTCAGGTCTTGATCTCAGTGTCATGGGATTAAACCCCATGGCAGGCCCTATGTTCAGCAGGGAGTCTGCTTGGGATTTTCTCTCTCTCTCCCTCTGCTCCTGCCTCTCCGGTCTCACTCTAAACAAAGAAACAAACAAATAAAATCTTTAAAAATAAAATATATCCCATTTGAAATACAAACTGGTGCAGCCATTGTAGAAAACAGTATGGAGCTTCTTCAAACAACTAAAAATAGAACTACCTTATGATTGAAAATCCCACTATTGGTTATTTACCTAAAGAATATGAAAACACTAATTCAGAAAAATATGCATCTGTGTGTTTACTGCAGTATTATTTATAATAGCCATGAAATGGAAATGACTTAAGTGTCCATCAATAGATAGTAGATGAATGGATAAAGAAGATATGGTGTGTGTGTGTGTGTGTGTGTGTGTGTGTGTGTATGAATATTAGTCAGCCATTAAAAGAATGAAATCCTGCCATCTACAACAACAGGGATAGATCTAGAGGGTTTAATGCTAAATGACATGAATCAGTCAGAGAATGACAAATATCTTATATTTCACTGATAGGTAGAATTTAAGAAACAAAACAAATGAACAAAGAAAAAAAGAGACAAACCAAAAAATCAGACTCTTAACTATAAAGAACAAGCTGATGGCTATCAGAGGGGAGGTAGGTGGGGGAGATGGGTGAAATAGGTGATAAGAATTAAGAATACACTTACTACGATGAGCACTGAACAATGTATAGAATTATTAAATCGTTATACTGTGCACCAGAAACTAATATAACACTGTATGTTTCTTTTTTTAAGATTTTATTTATTTATTTCAGAGACAGAGATCACAAGTAGGCAGAGAGGCAGGCAGAGAGAAAGAGGGGGAAGCAGGCTCCCTGCTGAGCAGGGAGCCCAATGCAGAGCTCGATCCCAGGACCCTGGGATCCTGACCTGAGCCGAAGGCAGAGGCTTAACCCACTGAGCCACGCAGGCACCCCTATAACACTGTATGCTAACTATACTGGAATTAAAATTAAAATAAAATACAAAAAATAAAAATAAAACAGAGGGGAAATTTTTAAAAAATGAAAAATTTTTTTTTTAAAAGTATCCCTTCAAGGCGCCTGGGTGGCTCAGAGGGTTAAGCCTCTGCCTTCGACTCAGGTCATGATCTCAGTTTCTCTGCTGGCAGGGAGACTGCTTCCTCCTCTCTCTCTTCCTGCCTCTCTGCCTACTTGTGATTTCTCTCTGTCAAATAAATAAATAAAATCTTTAAAAAAAGAAAAAAGTATCCCTTCGGCTGCCAACATTAAAAAATCCATGCTCAGGCTATGCTTCCTGCCTGGAATACTCTTTCTTTAGTCTTTATATGCTGAACATTTACCCTTGTTCCAGGCCTCATCCACTGGCATCTCCAAAAGGCTTTCCAGTGATTCCAGTATACGCTAGCAACATGACTTTAGGCAATTTGTGTATCTTGTTTCCCGGTTTCCTGATATATAAAAACAGGTAATATGGTACCTACTTCATACTCATATGGTGATGCCTGAATGTAATAAAATATGTAAAGCACTCAATGCACTACATGATATATAATGGGCATTTAAAAGGGATAGTTTAAACAGCAGCAACCATATTATTGTCATTATTTTTATTGTCATTTTATTAGTACTGCTACTTTTATGTTCTCCCACTGGAGTTTATACTTCTAATATAGCCATTGCATACCCAGTGGGCCTTGGGTTATATCCACAATCTTTCACTGAGTTGTGAGAGAGCCAGATGCCATGTCATATTCATTTCTTTCTTCAACATTGCCCAGTGCCAAGCATAGCATTACACTCAGCACAGACTTGATGGATGATTGTTAAATCTTAGTGAACACACATATTATATTTGTCATATAAGTTACAACTTATATTCAAGAAGAGGCTAATGGCAGCATTAGTCTGAAGGATTAGATAATGTTTCACAGTCTAAATTGAGTCAGACAGAAGGAAATGTATTTTCATCAATGCTAAAGACTTAAATTTACAAGGTTAACCAAGAAAAATATAACCATGTGGTGTGTGTATCCTTGTGTATTTCTTCCTTCTCCTTATTTGAGTTATTTGCCTTCTCTCAAATCCCCACTTTTTGCCTACATCTCAGTGAGAACTAAGGTATAATTGTGGCTAAAAGGAGAAAGAGGGGCACCTGGGTGGCTCAGTGGTTTAAGTCTCTGCTTTTGGCTCAGATCATGATCTCAGGGTCCTGGGATTGAGCCCTGCATGGGGTTCTCTGCTCAGCAGGGAGCCTGCTTTCCCCTCTCTCTGCCTGCCTCTCTACCTACTTGTGATCTCTCTTTCTCTCTCTCTGTCAAATAAATAAAGAAATTTTTAAAAAATAAAAATAAATAAATAAAAGGAGAAAGAATGTTAATACCCAGGATGCAGTGAATGAAAAACTCCCATACTCTGCTACTAAGAAAATAATTTAGTGCCCCCTTATATTCAGTGGTATATATTAAAGTTTTAAATAAGCACAGTCTTGACCCAGACATTCTGTTACCAAGAATTTATTCTAAGGAAATCATCAGAGATGTGAATAAGGAAGATTACATAAGAATACTAACTAAATTAGAAATAAACTAAGTCTTCAAAATTATGGGATGAGTTACATAAATTATGGCACATCCACATAGTAGAATATTGTACAACAATTATCATATGATGTGGAAAAAGAACATGGAGAAATGTTTGACATAACTGAGAAATTATTAAATTGAGCTACAAAGCTTTATGTTCTTTATACTGGTGTTCCTTATATTGGTTGATAGACAGATATGTAGATAAGTAGATAGAAGCCCCCATAATTCGCAAAAATAATGGAGATTATATTAAAGTTTTAGAGGACAAGGACAAGGACAAGAAATTAGGCCTTGAAGCCAACTTTACACTAATCTACCAAAGAAAGAAGTAGAAGTGCCAGATGACATAATTATTGATTTTAAAATCATATGCTAAAAGGGTATAGCCATATATTTGATAAGTATAATGCATGTTCATAGCTATGTAAATACTCAATATATTTCTTTGTATGATACTGCATCAAGTGAGAAAAGGTGGAGAAGTATTTGTTAATTTTGAAGGATGAGTTTAAGCAGGTGTGACCTAAAAATGCTGACTCAGGGGTTTGGGGAAAGCACCCGAGGGCAAAAAGCCATTTACTTCAAGAGAAGCTAAAAAGGAGATTGAGAGATCAAATCTCAATCAAGAGGCAGCCAATACACATTAAGATACTATAGCAAGAGAAAGCAAACCATGGTTTTAAGTAAGAATCCCAAGTCTGGTCATAGAAACAGATGCCAGATTGTGGGCTTTGTCTGCCATTGCATTGGTTTTCATGAGAACAACTCCCCAGCAAGAAGCATGGTAGCAATTGCCTTTTTTGATGATGGTTAAAGATTTCCCAGGCAATAATATGGAGAGTAGCTAGCATCATTAGAATAAATGAAGAGAGTCCTTGTGAGTCCCAACTTCCAATCTCTTGGTCCCTTGTGGAGGCAAAGGCAAAAGATGAAGTGATGGGGACCTAGAGATAAATTTTACCTGCTTCAGGATTTCCCTGCTGCTAATCTGAAGAAATATGGAAGATGTAGTTTGGTGGCAATATACTCCAGTGCAAAGAAAAGTCATGCCTTGGTTCCACTTACAAAGGCTACATTCAGATTATAATTCTCTGAAAAACTGTTTTTTTAATTTTTGTTTTGTTTTTGTTTTCTTCTGCTTTCTCAATGGCTATCTACCAGAATGGGCTGCCTCATAGCCCATGTGCTGGGTAGATCAAGTAGACTTTTGCCTATCATCCGTTCCAGGGAGGATTCCATCCCTCAGTGGGAGCTCAAACTGGGAGACACTGGGAGAGCTCTTTTCACTCAAAAATCAGCCCACAAGAAACTTTGTATCAATGAGTATTTTTTTATTTTTTCTAAGTAGTCTCTCTGCACAAGTATCTTTGTGTGGGTTCCCCACATTGCTGGGGTAGTGAAAACAGAGGTGCCCCAGCTTTCTTATTAAAGGAACATTGTGCACATAATTAAACTCAACAGATGAGAAATACAAGACCACAGCTAAGAGTGTTGGCCTGGTGCCCAGGCTTCTTAAGAAAGCTGTAGTGAGAAGAGATTATTAGGGAAGACTAGGAGTCTCCTAGGAACAGCCATTTGTAATAGAGACTTTTTTTTTCTTTTTCTTTTTCTTTTCTTTCTTTTCTTTTTTTTTTTTTTTTTTGGCTTTTGAGCAAATCTCAGTGGTTATGATAGTTACTGTCTATGTCTTGGCTTCCTCCCCCAATACTCATGTTGATTAAGTGGAAGATTCCAACTGAAAGCTAAAATTTTTATTTTCCCAGACATTCTCACAAAAAAAAAAAAGTGAAAATATATTATACTTGAGAAATCACTATGAATTCCTAAGGATTCAGATAGTGGATAGGGCTTTGGTTTTTGGTCAAGCATATGCAGGTTCAGGTCCTAGCTTCACCACTTATTTTTCTATATGATCTTAGGCAAATTCCTTTATATATCAACCTCCTCGACTATAAAATTAGGATAATGGTATTTACTCTTCAGGATAATTGCAAAGATTAAGCACATTTAAGGTTGGTTATGTTTACAGAAACATCATAGATTGTCATAGACTTTTCTCTCACTCGTTCTGCTGCTCTCAGATATTACCACCTACTTAGAAAGACAAATCTTGGTCACTTTGAAATTTTAACAAAAAGGAAAGACCATTAAGGAGTTGCAAAGAAGTGCCAATTACTTTAAGTACTGTGTGACAGAATGCTTACACAGTGTCAACATCACAATTAGTGTAGCAGGTGCTTCTTCTCCCCATGTCCCTCTTGAGCCTTAGCATTTGAGTGCATACCAGCTTAGCTTTCCAAACATGACTCCGCATTTCTTTGGCTGCATCTTTTGCTAGCCTCTGGAGCCCACTCCACTCACCTGCCTGGCAGGCCAGAAGTGCTGGAGATTAATACTTCCAGAAGCATCTCAACCAATCCTTAAAGAGAATTGGTAGGTGCCAGTGGCTCTCAAATTTAGAGGGCATCAAAATCACCTGAAGAGGTCTTTGTTAAGTCACATATAGCTGAGTCAAACCCTGGAGATTCCAATTCAGTAGGTATGGGGTGAACTTAAAATTCTGCATTTTTAATAAGTTCCCAAGTGATGCTGATACTGTTGTTCTTGGGACTAAGAACGACTGGGGTGCAGGTACCCTTCTGTCCTTGCTCCTCAAGGGGGTAATCCTGAAGTCCATTGTTTGCACGAGGTACATTAGTCTGCTTGGGCTGCTATAACAAAATACCATGGACTGGGTGGTTTAAACAACAGAAATTTATTTTCTCAGTTCTGGGAACTAGAAGCCTAAGGTCAGGGTGTCAGCAGGTTTGGTACCTCATGAGGTCTCTGTCCTGGGCCTGTAGATGGCTGCTTTCTTGCAATGTCCTCACATGGTGTTTGCTTTGTGCATGTGCTTCCCAGGTATCTCTTCCTCTCCTTGTAAAAATCCCAATCTAATTGTATTAGAGCCCCAACTTTATGATCTCATTGAACTTTAATTGCCCTTTTAAAGGCCCTATCTTCAAATATAACCACATTGGCCCTGAGGGCTTCCATATATGAACTATGGGGAGACACAAATTAGTCCACAACACTGGCTTTCAGAACTCTCCAGGCAATTAAGTTCCAGCTATTGAAAACACACACTTTGCTTCTTTTCTTTGTTTCAGCTACTCACTTCCCCACTGGTGTTTCCTGAAATTATGTTCCAAATAAATTACTTGTGCTCCAGTCCTTATCTCATAAGATGAATCTATGACAGACCAAATTCAAACAATCTTAGAGTGCTGAGTGATTGGATCTAAGTATCAGTTTCATCATATATTAAATATATCTATCACTCTCAGCTTTGACTAACTTCACTGGACAATGTGAGGATATGTATCACTTCTGACTCTTCAGCTATAAGTAACAGAAAACTATCTTAACTTAGGCAATAAAGGGTCACTCACTAGTGGAAGGTTAACAGGGAACTTACATAGGATAGGAACAAAAATTTTCCATGTATGCAGACACTACTTGACCTCCTTGCCTATGGAAGGATGCTCATGTAGCAGGGGATCATATGAAAGCAAAACCAAGATGATGAACCCCAAGAGGGAAATTATACAAAGGTACAAATAAACTGAATATGTTGTAGATGTGGGATATTGTTGAGGTGGGTACCATCTAAATTAATAAGTAGCCCCATCAACCAAGCTTGGAGGACTACCACTTTTGAAGTATGTGCCTCCAGTTTCATGGAGTTCCATGTCAAGCAAGCTGCTGACATTCTCAATGGAGAAACCAGGGAAAATAGAAATGCATCATGCAGATGATAGTTGTTGAATATCATTCAGTACCGTCTTGGTGTATCTCTGCACCCACGTTCTTTTTTTTTTTTTTTTTAATCATATAATCAGTACGGAAAGTTCAATCATATTGTTTTCAAGGCTGATTATGCAAAATACTTGTTTCTTAACAAAGCATGAGCTAAAGGTATTTTTTACTGCATTACATCACTTGCATTTTTAAAAATTTCTATTACAATTCTAATTAGTTAACATACAAAGTAATATTAGTTTCAGGTGTACAATATAGTGATTTAAAACTTCTATACAACACCCAGTGCTCATCACAAGTGCATTCCTTAATCCTCCTCATCTATTTAATTCATCACCCGACCCACCTCCATTCTGATAACCATCAGTTTGTTCTCTAAGTTTCTTGGTTTGCCACCCTCTTTCTTTTTCCCTTTGTTCATTTGTTTCATTTCTTAAATTCCAAATACGAGTGAAATAATATGGTATTTGTCTTTCTCTGACTTACTTTGCTTAGTATAATACTCTCTAGCACCATTGATGTTATTGTAAATGGCTAGATATCATTCTTTTTTAGGGCTGAGTAATATTTGATTGTATATATACGACCTCTTCTCTATCCATTCATCAGTCATTGAACACTTGGGTTGTTTCCATAATTTGACATATAGTTGTGGATTCATTTCTGGGTTCCCTATCCTGTTATATTGATCTGTGTCTATTTTTATGCCAATACTATATTATCTTGATGCCTACAGCTTTGCAATATAACTAAAGTAAGGAACTGTGATGTCTCCAGCTTTGTTTTTCTTTTTCAGGATTGCTTTGGCTATTCAGGGTCTTTTGTGATTCCATACAAATTTTAGAATTGTTTTTTTCTGGGAATCTTGACAAGATGGCAAGGAGTAGCAGACTGAAATGACATATGGTTGCAGGAGTTCAGCTAGATAGTTATCAAACCATTCTGAACACCTAAAAACTTAACAGGAGATCGAAGAGAAGAAGCACAGCATTTCTAGGAACTGAAAATCAACCACTTTCTGAAAGGTAGGACGTGCGGAGAAGTGAATCCCAAGCAACTGGAAGATAGACTGCAAGGGGAGGGGTTGGCTCCCGGCAAGTGGTGGAGCAACGGAACACAAAATAAGAACTTTTAGAAGTCTAGTCCACTGAGGGACATCGCTCCAAGGCTAACGGGGGTGGAGCCCTCGTGGGGACAGTGTGGTCTCAGGTCCTGCGGGGTCACAGAAAGACTGGGGGTGTCTGAAGTGTGGCAGAGCTCCCAGGTATCAGAGCGGGAAAGCTGACTACAGATACAGAGCCAAGGACTGAGCTTTTAGCTCAGGGTTACCTTAAACCTTGATCCGTGGCACTGTCAGGCCACAGTTCTTCAAGCAGGGACACCACAAGTGGCAGATCTGGGGAGACTGACCTTCCTCCTCCAGAAGAGCAGTGCGGCAGGAATCTGCTGGGTTTGGAGCCCCAAACAAGGCTGTGCAACAGGGATAGAAATGCTCGGTCACAGGCCTCATGAGCTCAGAGCGCAGCTGGAGACCAGGGAGATGGGAGTGATTGACCACTTACCTCTGAGGAAGCACTAAGGAGTAGGGTCCTGAGCTCTTGGCTCCTCCAGGCCAGAGATTGGGAGGCCTCCATTTTCATTCGCATCCTCCAGAGCTCTACGGAAAGCATTCAGGGAACAAAAGCTACTGAGAGCAAACCCAAGCAGATTGCTTAGCCTGGCCCTTGGTAAGCGCAGTGCAATTCCGCCTCAGGCAAAGACAATTGAGAATCACTGAAACAGGACCCTCCCCCAGAAGATCAGCAAGAACATCCAGTCAGGACCAAGCTCACTGATCAAGGAGAACAGTGGAACTCCAGAGCTACGGGAAAAATAATGCAAGCAATTCATGGCTTTCTCCCCATGATCCTTTAGTCTTTCAAGTTAAATTAATTTTTTTTAATTTTATTTTTTCTTATTCCAATCTTTTAAACTGTTCCTCTTTCCTCTTTTAATGTTTTTTACTAGGTTATCTTAACAACAACTTCTAAAAAAATTTTTTTTAAACCTTCATTATTATACTCATATTTTATCCTTCATTGTATTCAACCTTACTTTTTGTATACATTTAGGGTTGTTTTTTTTCCCTAGAAAATGTTGGGATACAATTTCTTCTAATAGATCAAAATATATCCTAAATCTAGCACAAGGCTTTGTTGTAGTCTCCAGCTTGAGCACATTCTCTCATCTTTTTTCCTTTTTTTCTTTTTCCAACCAACTTATCTTATCAATTCCTTTTTTAGAATTTTTAAAAATTTTCATCTTTATAGTCATATTCCATCTCTTCATTGTGTTTACCCTTATTTTTGTATAAATATATAATTTTTTTCTTTTTTTAAGATTTTGGGAGTTAGTTTTTTCTAACAAAAAAAAACATAAAAAAAAATAAATATATTTATATTTTTTTTTCCAGTCTTATATATATATATATATATATATATATATATATATATATATATATTTCTTATTTTTTTAAATTTCTTTTGACCCATTTCTTCTCCCCCTGGTTTGCGGTCCCTTCTGATTTGGTTAGTGTACATTTTTCTGGGGTATTTGCCACCCTCTTACTATTTTATTCTCTCATTCATATGTTCATATCTGGAGAAAATGACAAGGCAGAAAAACTCACCACAAAAAGAAAAAAAAGTGACAGTACCAATGGCTAGGGACCTAATCAATATAGACATTGGTAATATGTCAGATCTAGAGTTCAGAATGATGATTCTCAAGGTGCTTGCTGGGATCAAAAAAGCCATGGAAGATAATAGAGAAACCCTGTCTGGAGAAATAAAATCCCCTTCTGGAGAAATAAAAGATCTAAAATCTAACCAAGCTGAAGTTTAAAAAAAAAAAAAAAGCTATTGATGAGGTACAATAAAAAATGGAGGCTCTTGATGTTAGGATGAATGAGTCAGAAGAGAGAATTAGTGATATAGAAGACCAAATGATGGAGAATAAAGAAGCTGAGCAAAAGAGAGACAAACAACTACTGGACCACAAGTGGTGAATTTGAGAGATAACTGATGCCATAAGATGAAACAATATTAGAATATTAGAATAATTGGGATTCCAGAAGATGAAAAAAGAGAGAGGGGGAAGAAGGTATATTGGAGCAAATTACAGTAGAGAATTTCCCTAATATGGCAAAGGGAACAAGCATCAAAATCGAGGAGGCACAAAGAACCCTCCTCAAAATCAATAAAAATAGGTCCATATCCTGTCATCAAATAATAAAACTTACAAGTCTTAGTGACAAAGAGAAAATCCTGAAAGCAGCTCTGGACAAGAAGTCTGTAACATACAATGGTAGAAATATTAGATTGGCAGCAGACTTATCCACAGAGACCTGGCAGGCCAGAAAGAACTGGCATGATACATTCAGAGCATGAAATGAGAAAAACCTGTAGCCAAGAATACTATATCGAGCTAGGCTATCATTGAAAATAGGAGGGGACATAAAAAGCTTTCAGGACAAACACAAACTAAAGAATTTGCAAACACCAAACCAGCCCTATAGGAAATATTGAAAGGGGTCCTCTAAGCAAAGACAGAGCCTAAAAGTAGAAAACCAGGAAAGAACAGAGACCATATACAGTAACAGTCACCTTACAAGCAATATAATGGCACTAAATACATATCTTTCAACAGTTACCCTGAATGTAAATGGGCTAAATGCCCCAATCAAAAGACACAGAGTATCAGAATGGATTAAAAAACAAACAAACAAACAAACAAAAAAAAAACAAACTACTGATATGCTGTCTACAAGAAACTCATTTTAGACCCAAAGAAACCTCCAGATTTAAAGTGAGGGGGTGGAATACAATTTACCATGCTAATGGACATCAAAAGAAAGCTGGGGTGGCAATTCTTTTATCAGATAAATTAGATTTTCAACCAAAGATTATAATAAGAGATGAGGAAGGACACTATATCATACTCAAAGGATTTGTCCAACAAGAAGATCTAACAATTTTAAATATCTATGCCCCTAACATGGGAGCAGCCAAATATATAAACCAAATAAAAACAAAATCAAAGAAACACATCAACAATAATACAATAGTAGTAGGGGACTTTAATACCCTCCTCACTGAAATGGACAGATCATCCAAGCAAAAGATCAACAAGGAAATTAAGGCCTTAAATGACACACTGGACCAGATGGACATCACAGATATATTCAGAACATTCCATCCCAAAGCAACAGAATACACATTCTTCTCTAGTGCACATGGAACATTTTCCAGAATTGATCACATCCTGGGTCACAAATCAGGTCTCAACTGGTACCAAAAGACTAGGATCATTCCCTGCATATTTTCAGACCACAATGCTCTGAAGATAGAAGTCAATCACAAGAGAAAAGTTGCAAAGAATTTAAATACATGGAGGCTAAGGAGCATCCTACTAATGAATGAATGGGTCAACCAGGAAACTAAAGAATAATTGAAGAAATTCATGGAAACAAATGATAATAAAAACACAACTGTTCAAAATATGTGGGACACAGCAAAGGCGGTCCTGAGAGGAAAGTATATGGCAATACAAGCCTTTCTCAAGAAACAAGAATGGTCTCAAGTACACAAACTAAACCTACACCTAAAGGAGCTGAAGAAAGAACAGCAAAGAAAGCCTAAACCCAGCAGGAGAAGGGAAATAACAAAGATCAGAGCTGAAATCAATGAAACAGGAACTAAAAGAACAGTAGAACAAATCAATGAAACTAGGAGCTGGTTCTTTAAAAGAATTAATAAGATTGATAAGCCCCTATCCAGACTTATCAAAAAGAAAAGAGAAAGGACCCAAATAAATAAAATCATGAATGAAAGAGGAGAGATCACAACTGACACAAAGAAATACAAACAATTATAAGAACATATTATGAGCAACAATACGCCAGCAAATTTGACAATCTGGAAGAAATGGAGGCATTCCTAGAGACCTATAAACTACCACAACTGAACCAGGAAGAAACAGAAATCCTGAACAGACCCATAACCATTAAGGAGATTGAAGCATTCATCAAACATCTCCCCCCCAAAAAAGAGCCCAGGCCAGACGACTTCCCAGGAGAATTCTACCAAACATTTAAAGAATACCTATACTCCTGAAACTGTTCCAAAATGTAGAAATGGAAGTAAAACTTCCAAACTCATTTTATGAGGCCAGCATTACCTTGACCCTAAAACCAGACAGACTCCTTCAAAAAAGAGAATTACAGACCAATATCCTTGATGAACACAGATGCGAAAATTCTCACCAAAATACTAGCCAATAGGATCCAACAGTACATTAAAGGGATCATTCACCACAACCAAGTGGGATTTATTCCTGGGCTGCAAGTTTGGCTCAACATCCACGAATCAATCAATGTGATACATACATTAATCAAAGAAAGAACAAGAACCATATGATACCGTCAATAGATGCTGAAAAAGCATTTAACAAGGTACAGCATCCTTTCTTGATCAAATGTCTTCACAGTGTAGAGAAAGAGGATACATACCTCAATATCATCAAAGCCATCTATGAAAAACCCATGGTAAATATCATTTTCAATTAGGAAAAACCGAGAGCTTTTCCCCTAAGGTCAGGAATGTGGCAGGGATGTCCATTATCACCACTGCTATTCAACATAGTACTAGAAGTCCTAGCCTCAGCAATCAGACAACAAAGACAAATAAAAGACATCCCAATCAGCAAAGAAGAAGTCGAACTCTCACTCTTTGCAGATGATATGATACTTTATGTGAAAAACCCAAAAGACCCCACTCCAAACCTGCTAGAACTTGTACAGGACTTCAGTAAAGTGTCAGGATATAAAATCAATGCACAGAAATAAGTTGCATTTCTTATACACCAATAACACCAATAACAAGACAGAATAACAAGACAGAAGAAAGAGAAATTAAGGAGTTTATCTCATTTTATAATTGCACCCAAAACCATGAGACACCCAGGAATAAATCTAACCAAAGAGGCAAAGAATCTGTAATCAGAAAACTATAAAGTACTCATGAAAGAACTTGAGGAAGACACAAAGAAATGGAAAAACGTTCCATGTTCATGCATTGGAAGAACAAATATTGTGAAAATGTTTATGCTACCTAAAGCAATCTACAAGTTTAATGCAATCCCTAGGAAAATGCCATCAACTTTTTTTTTTTTCAAAGAAATTGAACAAATAATCCTAAAATTCATATGGAACCAGAAAATGCCTTGAATAGCCAGAGAATGAAAAAGAAAGCCAAAATTGGTGGCATCACAATTCCAGACTTTAAGCTTTATTACAAAGCTATAATCCTTAAGACAGTATGGTGCTGGCACAAAAACAGAAACATAGATCAATGGAACAGAATAGAGAGCCCAGAAATAGTCCCTCAACTCCATGGTCAACTAATCTTTGACAAAGCAGGAAAGAATGTCCAATAGAAAAAAGACAGTCTCTTTAACAAATGGTGTTGGGGAAATTGGACATCCACATGCAGGAGAATGAAACTGGACCATTTCCTTACAGCACACACAAAAATAGACTCAAAATGGATGAAAGACCTCAATGTGAGACAGGAATCCTTCAAAATCCTTGAGGAGAACACAGGCCGCAACCTCTTTGACCTCAGCTGCAGCAACTTCTTCCTAGAAAGATCACCAAAGGAAAGGGAAGCAAGGGCAAAAATGAACTATTGGGACTTCATCAATATCAAAAGCTTTTGCACAGCAAAGGAAACAGTCAACAAAACCAAAAGACAACTGACAGAATGGGAGAAGATATTTGCAAATGACATATCAGATAAAGGGCTAGTATCCAAAATGTATAAAGAACTTATCAAACTCAACACCCAAAGAACAAATACTCCAATCAAGAAATGGGCAGAGGATATGAACAGACAGTTCTGCAAAGAAGACATCCAGAGGGCCAACAGACACATGAAAAAGTG
>NW_019154089.1:34161937-34228352 GCF_002288905.1 Enhydra lutris kenyoni | reverse complement strand
TTTGTTGACTGTTTCCTTTGCTGTGCAAAGGAAACAGTCAACAAAACCAAAAGACAACTGACAGAATGGGAGAAGATATTTGCAAATGACATATCAGATAAAGGGCTAGTATCCAAAATGTATAAAGAACTTATCAAACTCAACACCCAAAGAACAAATACTCCAATCAAGAAATGGGCAGAGGATATGAACAGACAGTTCTGCAAAGAAGACATCCAGAGGGCCAACAGACACATGAAAAAGTGCTCCACCTCACTCGGCATCAGGGAAATACAAATCAAAACCACAATGAGTTATCACCTCACACCCATCAGAATGGCTAAAATTAACAAGTCTGGAAATGACAGATTTTGGAGTGGATGCAGAGTAAGGGGAACCCTCCTACACTGTTGGTGGGAATGCAAGCTGGTGCACCCGCTCTCTAAAACATCATGGAAGTTCCTCAAAACATTGAAAATAGAGCTACCCTACAACCCAGCAATCACAGTATTGGATATTTCCCCTAAAGATACAAATATAGTGATCCAAAGGGGCATGTGCACCCAAATGTTTATAGCACCAATGTCCACAATAGCCAAACTATGGAAAGAACCTAGATGTCCTTCAACAGATGAATGGATAAAGAAGATGTGATATATATATATACATATATATATATATATATATATAATATAATAAATATATATATAATAAAAACATATATTATATATATATATATATAATGCAGCCATCAAAAGAAATGAAATCTTGCCATTTGCAATGACTTGGATGGAACTAGAGGGTATTATGCTGAGCGAAATAAGTCAATCAGAGAAAGACAAGTGTCATATATCTCCCTGATATGAGGAAGTTGAGAGGCAGAGTGGGGGGTTTGGGGAGTAGGGAAGGAAAAAATGAAACAAAATGGGATCGGGAGGGAGACAAACCATTAAAGACTCTTAATCTCACAAAACAAACTGAGGGTTGCTGGGGGGAGGGGGGTATGGAGAAGGTGGTTGGGTTATGGACATTGGGGAGGGTATATGCTATGGTGAGTGCTGTTAAGTGTGTAAGCCTGACATTTCACAGGCCTGTGCCCCTGGAACAAATAATACATTATATGTTAATATAAATAAGTAATAAAAAAGAATTGTTTTATAAGTAATTTAAAAAAAAGAAATGCTGGTGGTATTTGATAGAGTTTGCTTTAAGTGCACAGATTGCTTTGGGTAGTATAGACATTTTAACAATATTTGTTCTTCCAATCCATGAGCATGGAAAGTTTTTCCATTTCTTTATGTCCTCTTCAATTCATTTTTTAAGTGTTCTACAGTTTTCAGAGTACAGAGATTTACCTTTTTAGTTAGGTTTATGCCTAGGTATCTTATTGTTTTGGTGCGATTGCAAATCAGATCAATAACCTAATTTCTATTTCTGCTGCCTCATTACTGGTGTATAGAAATCCATTCATGATATAAACCCTCAACAAAGTAGGTTTAGGGGGAACATATCTCAATATAATAAAGGCCATATATGAAAAACCCTCAGCTAATATCATCCTAAATGTGGATAGAGTGTTTCCTCTATGGTCAGGAATATGACAGAAATGTCCTCTCTCACCACTGTTATTCAACATGGAACTAGATGTCAGAGCCACAGCAATCAGACAACAAAAAGAAATAAAAGGCATACAAATTGGCAAGGAAGAAGTCAAACTTTTACTATTTGCAGGTGGCATGATGCTCTAAGTAGAAAACCTGAACGACTTCACCAAAAGATTGCCAGAACTAATAGACGAATTCAGCAAATTTGCTGGGCATAAAATCAATGTGCAGAAATCTGTTACAATTCTATACACAAATAATGAAGCAGCAGAAAAAGAAATCAAGGAATCAATCCTATTGCAATTGCACCAAAACCATTTTTAACCTAACTAAAGAGGTAAAAGATCTGCACTCTGAAAACTATAGACTATTTATAAAAGAAATTCAAGAGGACACACAGAAATGGAAAAACATTCCATGCTCATGATTAGAAGAACAAACATTTTTAAAATGTCTATACTACCCAAAGCAATCTATGCATTTAATGCAATTCCTGTAAAAATACCACCAGCATTTTTTTTACAGAGCTAGAACAAACAATTCTAAAATTTGTATGGAACCCACACAGAACACCACAAATAGCCAAGCAATCCTGAAGAGAAATAAAGCTGGAGGCATCACAGTTCCAGACTTCGAGCTATATTATAAAGCTATAGGCATCAAGACAGTATGGTACTGGCAGAAAAAAACAGATATATATAGATCAATGGAACATGAGAGAAAACCCAGAAATGAACCCACAACTATATGGTCAACTAATCTTTGACAAAGCAGGAAAGAATATACCATGGAAAAAAAAGATGGCATCTTCAACAAATAGGGTTGGAAAAACTGGACAGTAACATGCAAAAGAATGAAACTGGACCACTTTCTTACACTATACACAAAAATAAATTCAAAATGGATGAAAGACCTAAATGTGAGACAGGGAACCATCAAAATCCTAGAGGAGAACACAGGAAGAAACCTCTTTGTCCTCAGCCATAGCAACTTCTTAATAGACAAATCACCATAGGCAAGGGAAACAAAAGCAAAAGGAACTTTTGGGACTTAATCAAGATAAAAAGATTCTTCACAGTGAAGGAAAAAAATCAACAAAACTAAAAGCAACCCACAGAATGGGCTTTGCAAATGACATATCAGATAAAGGGATTCAAAATCTATAAAGAATTAATCAAACTCAACACCTAAAAAACAAATAATCCAGTTAAGAAATAGGCAGATGACATGAATTGACACTTTTCCAAAGAAGACATCCAGATGGCTAACAGACACATGAAAAGATGTTCAATATCAATCATCATTAGAGAAATTCAAATCAAAACCACGATGAGCTACCACCTCACTCATGTGAGAATGGCTAAAATTAATAACACAGGAAACAAAAGGTGTTGTCGAGGATACGGAAAAAGTAGAACCCTCTTACATTGTTGGTGGAAATGCAAACTGGTGTAACCACTCTAGAGAATAGTATGGAGGTTCCTCAAAAAGTTAAAAATAGAACTACCCTATAATCCAGCAATTGCACTGCTAGGTATTTAACCAAAGGATACAAAACTACAGATTTGAAGGGTTACATGCACCCTTATGTATATAGAAGTACTGTCAACAATAGCCAAACTATGGAGAGAGCATAAATGTCCATCAACTGATGAATGGATAAGAATACATGTATACATGTACAATGGAATATTACTCATCCATTTCCAATGGCATGGATGGAGCTAGAAAATATTATGCTAAGTGAAATTAGTCAGCCAGTGAAAGACAAATACCATATGATTTCACTGAATCATATTTAGAAAAAATTTAGAAAGAAAACAGATGAAGGGAAAAAATAAAAGGAGAGAGGGAAACAAATCATAAGAGACACTTAACAGTAGAGAAAAAACTGAAGGTTGATGAAGGGAGGAGGGTGGGGGATGGGCTAGATGGGTGATGGCCATTAAAGAGGGTCCTTGGGATGAGCACTGGGTATTGTATGCACAGGATGAATCACTGAATTCTAGTCCAAGACCAAATACTGGATTGTATGTTCACTAAATAAAATTTAAATAAAATTAATAAAATAAAATCATATAGTTTTTTCTGGCTTGCTGATAGATCTGCTGCCAGTGTAATCTTTCTACCTTTGTAGGTTGCTTACCCAAGCTGCTATCAGTATTTTCTCTCTGTCTCTGAGAATTGCAAGTTTCACTATTATGTATCACGGCATTGAACTATTTTTATTGATTTTTGTGGGGGTGGTTCTCTGTGCCTCCTGGACTTGGATGCCTGTTTCCTTCCCCAGATTAGGGAAGTTCTATACTTTGTTCCAATATACCTTCTGACCTTCTCTCTCTTTCCTCTACTTCTGGGATCCCAATTACTCTAATATTATTTCACTTGATGGTATCATCTATCTCTCAAATTCTCCCCTCATGATCCAGTAGCTGTTTTTCTCTCTTTTCCTCATTTTCATTATTCTCCATCATTTTGTCTTCCATATCACTAATTCTCTTTTCTGCCTCATTTATCCTAGCATGGAGCCTCCATTTTTTATTACATCTCATTAATAGCCTTTTTACTTTGACTTGATTAGATTTTAGTTATTTTATTTCTCTAAAAAGAGATTCTCTTATGTCCTTTATGGTTTGTTTGTTTTTTTAAGCCTAGTATCTCTATAATTGTTATCCTGAACTCTAGTTCTAACATTGTACTTATGTCCATGCTGACTAGGTCCCTGGCATTCAGTACTGCACCTGTTCTCCTTTTGGAGGTGAGATCTTCCATCTTGTCATTCTGTCCAGAGAAGAATAGATCAACAAGAGAACAAAATATTAAAATGGCAAAAACAGCCCCAGAGAAATATACACTAAACAAATCCAAAAACAACCAGAACTGAAAGAAAAAATTAAAAAATAAAAAAAGACAATATAGGCAGGTGGATAGAATAGATAGAGCAAAGCAGGACAGCGACCTGCAGAAGAATGAAACTGGACCATTTCCTTATACCACACATGAAAAATAGACTCAAAATGGAAGAAAGATCTAAATGTGAGATAGGAATCCATCAAAATCCTAGAGAAAAACACAGGCAGCAACCTCTATGATCTTGGCCTTAGCAACTTCTAGCTAGAAACATCTCCGAAAACAAGGGAAACAAAGGCAAAAATGAACTTTGGGGACTTCAGCAAGATAAAACCTTCTGCACAGCAAAGGAAATAGTCAAAAAACAAAACAAAACAAAACAAAAAAAAACAACCATCAGAATGGGAGAAGGTATTTGCAAATGTCTTGTCAGA
Source organism: Enhydra lutris kenyoni (assembly GCF_002288905.1). Classification (NCBI taxonomy): domain Eukaryota; kingdom Metazoa; phylum Chordata; class Mammalia; order Carnivora; family Mustelidae; genus Enhydra; species Enhydra lutris. The sequence goes on along the minus strand of NW_019154089.1, from coordinate 34,223,485 downwards.
TAAAGGGCTAGTATCCAATATCTATAAAGAACATATCAAACTCAACACCCAAAGAACAAATAATCCAATCAAGAAATGGGCAGAAGACATGAACTGACATTTCTCCAAAGAAGGCATCCAAATGGCTAACAGACACATGAAAAAGTGCTCCACATCACTTGTCATCAGGGAAATACAAATCAAAGCCACAGTGAGATACCACCTCACACCAGTCAGAATGGCTAAAATTAACAAGTCAGGAAATGACTGATGTTGGCAAGGATGCAGAGAAAAGGGAACCCTCTTACACTAGGAATGCAAGCTGGGGCAGCCACTCTGGAAAGCAGTATGGAGTTTCCTCAAAAAAGTTGAAAATAGAGCTACCCTATAACCCAGAAATTGTACTAGTAGGGACTTACCCCAAAAATACAAATGTAGTGCACCCCAATGTTTATAGCAACAATGTCCACAATAGCCAAACTATGGTAAGAGCCCAGATGTCCTTCAACAGAGGAATGGATAAAGAAAATACACACACACACACACACACACACACACACACACACACACAATGGAATACTACTCAGCTATCAAACAAAAGGAAATCTTGCCATTTGCAACAACACGGGTGGACCTAGAGGGTATTATGCTAAGTGAAATAAATCAGTCAGACAAAGACAATTATATGACTTCACTGATATATGGAATTTAAGAAACAAAACAGAGGATCATAGGGAAAGAGAGGAAAAAATAAAACAAGATGAAATTATAGAGGGAGACAAACCATAAGAGACTCTTAATCCTAGGAAACAAACTGAGGATTGCTGGAGGGAGGGTGTGGGGGGATGGGGTAGCTGTGTATGGACATTAAGGAGGGCTCATGATGTAATGAGCACTGGGTATTATATAAGACTGATGAATCACTGACCTCTACCCTGAAACTAATAATACATTATATGTTCATTAATTGAATTTAAATTTAAAAAAATTTTAAGTATATACTCATGTACTAATGTAAAAGATTGTTATTGTCTTCCTGCTATTGTCCATAATTATTTACTATAGCATCTGAAAGTTTTGGCAAAGAAACTCATCAGGAAGACTGAAAAAGGTATTGAATTAGGAGTTTGATTAAATTCCTTTGTAAGGAGGTCTACCAAAGAATTGTTTTCATATTCTGTAATCCTATGAAGAGGCTAGGGACAGGTGCAAATAATACCAATCATCTGATATTTTCTATAGAGCTTGACTTGGTGACTATAGTATTGAAGTTGGCTAAGAGCAGATGTGCTACATTATGTCTTTGGTTTAGTCAGAACCTTTTTATGTGACTTGGACATATCCCTTTTTCTTCCTAAACCTCCACTTCCCCATTCCTAAAAAGAGGATTGGATTATATATTCACAGCTTGAATCTCATGTTTCACAACTGAAAGCTAACTGAACAATAAGCAGCCCTATTGCAGAGTCAGGGAGTCAATATACCATACTGAGTTCCCATGGAGCTGAAGTCTGGGCTGGGTAGCCCAAGAGACCTGAGAGAGATAGAGAGAGAGAGCAGCAGCAGGTGGCCACCACTGTTAAGAAACACCACGGACTCCCATGGATAATACTTGGGCTTTGAGAATCGAATTCTGCCCCCTGGATGGAAGCCCATTCAATATTTCCATCAAGCAGTAATTACCTGAGTGGAGGCTGTACCATAGGTTGGTCCCAATCACTTAGAATAAAATACCAAATAGAATGAAAAAGGAAGCAGAAGGGGAGGTAAAACTGCACCTCTATATTCACTTCCTTCTCAACTACAATGATCTTGAGAGTGCCTTCCTTTGCCACAAAACTGCAGAAAAAATTTTTCTCCATAAAAAGGTGTGTGGGTGAGGGAGGTGGGAAATTATCACATGTTAGCCTTTCTAGATACTCTACTGATTTGTCTGAGACTTGTGCTTCTATGACAGTAAACCAGAGCTAATAATGACAATGCCAGCATGTGAAGATCTGTAGCCTAAAAGGACGGTGACAACATTTAAGAATTCCTTCTCAAGAGCTGTGGTTACAGCCTCATAACATCAGGCAGGGCAAATTATGGATCCCAGGGGAAAACCCAAGTTTCTGGAAACATTCCCTCAGAACAGCTTCGAGGCAGCAGGAGAAAGGACTCAGGATGGTAGGGGGAGAGCAGGTTATTTCATCTGTGACTCACCTGCAGTAGGACAGGGCCACTCAAAACCATTCCATGAACATGACTTTCACAAAAACAAACTCCAGAGTTCTATCTCTGACTAAATGGAGTAACAGGGACCAAATCTTCCCTCCTACATGAAACTACTAAGTACACTCTAATAAATGAAATGCATAAAATAATGGTTTCAAGACCCTGGCTATCAGGCAGTGAGACAATAATGAATACATTGAACTCTGTCATTATCCCAGGTTCTTCTACTGAAAGAAGAGAACACTTTCCCATCACCTCACAAATCTACAGATTCAGAGACAGCAAATGATTGTGGGAAGTGACACCAAGAACTCCCCTCAACTTTGCATTGTTATTTAAATAAGTTTCCCAAATGGAAAAATGTTCTCAACAGCAAGAGTTGGGTAGACCTTCTGTCCTTGTCTGTAGCACATTGCATTTTCCAAAGTAATCCACACAAAAATCTTCCATCCCACATATTCTTCTTATAATGTGACCTCAACATTTCTTTAAGAGATAATCTGTTCTCTCTCTTTGAATCTGGATGGGATTGTAAGTACAATGATGCTGCACGTTTTCTGATGTTGAGCTATGAAGGGTATTAGAGATTCTTCCTTGCTCTCCCTCTTAGGACATGTACCTGGGAGCACTGAGAGAGCAGATAAGAAGTCCAGCCACCCTGAAGTTGTCATGCTAGAGAAATCACATGGCGAGACTATATAGTGAGAGAGGAGATCCACACATTCCAGTCCCCAGCTGCTTGCCCCTTCCCAGTAGAGGCACCAGACAGAAAAGTGAGCAAGCCTTTTGTTGCTTTCACCTCCCAGATTTTAAGCTACCCAGCTGAATCCAAGTGGGGCATAGATGGGCAGTCTCTACTGAGCCCTACCCATATTGCTGATTCATGAGAAAATAAATGCTATTTTTAGCTATTAAATTCTGTGTTGGTTTGTTAGGTAGCTGAAACATTTTCCAACCTCCTCTTGTTTAGGAGGGCAGGCGTAGATAAGTTCAATGATCTTTTGGGGATGAGGGTAATGATCAGGATGATGGGGTGGCCATTCTGGCATCTCTTTCACATTATTAGTCTAGGAGATTAACCATGTTGTAAGGTCAGAGCATTTCATCATAACTGCTTTTGAAATCTGGTTCAAGGCAGTGATTCCGTTCTGCCCTATTAGGCAAAAATTAAACAGAAGAGGAAGTACTCCTGGTGGGTAGTGTGGGAATAAAAGAATCATTTGATCTGCTCCTAGATGCAGTGGTACAGTTTCTAAAGATGTGTGCTATTTTAAAAACCAATAAATCATTTTAAATAATGCAAAGGTTGAGAAGATTAGGACTTCTGTATATACTTAGAGAATTGAGAGCCCATGCCTTTTCTTCTTGTGGGATAATATTACCTAGAATGAATTCATTTGCTTGTCATAAGAGGTCATTTACAAACCAACTCAAAACACTTTCAAGCTAAACCTAAAAGTAGTAAAAAGATATGTTATCTGACATTTCATTAATTTGAAATTTCTGAAAACCAAAACTTCTTCTATCCCCCAATTCAATTTTTCAAGCTACTAACTGGTACCAATTTTCACAGTTAATGTGAATAATCAGATGAATTTCTTGGAATTAGAATATACCCTAGTAAGGAATTGTTATGTATTACCCCTATCAAATTTAGGGGCAAAATAAATTAATCTCTGCCTCACAGAGATTAATCACAAGCCTTTTGTTGCAAATCCCAACTTTTACATAGGATAATTTAGAATGGAAATAACATGGGTTAGCATTTAGTACACTCTCAACTAAAAGTCTGAAACTTACAATTAGAAGAATTATGGGTTTCTTAACTTGGAGATGAGCAATGGACCATGAGAACATTTTCACTATGTGAAAAGCTGTTACGTGAAAAAGTAAGCTGAGAGGATCTGTGATGCTATGAGTGCACTGTCAGAAGGATACTACAAGGAACTTTACTTTGGATTAATAACAACAATAATAATAATACAGTTGCAATAATAATAACAAATTCTCTGATAATTACATCTATTCAACAAAGAAATGTGCTCCCTGTTGCTAGTGTATTTAAGTAAAAACTAATCAATGGCATGTCAGAGCCAAGCAGAAACTAAATGAAACTACATTCCCCAATAGAATTTAAGTGCCATGAGATCAAGGATCATGAGCAATCATTCTGTTTTATCAAATGTCTTAACTACACTGCCTGGCACAGTGCCAGGCCTATATATATCACTCTCAATAAGTAACTTTGCACTGACGAATGAACACAATGCAGAGTAGTTGTGTTAAGTGACCCATCCTAAAGGACAAATACCATTATTCTACCCTTCCCTTTGTAAAATCCTGAGGACAAGAGTATTTGAGCAACTGATTCAACTTGCCCAACCACATGCAAACAGCTGATGCGACACACACGAGCTGACAAAGCAGAAGTTATTCTTTGGATTCCAACTTGAGACATTTTTTGCATGTATTTTAAAGCACTAATCTAGCTGTCCAAAATGCCTTTGTTCCAATAGAATAATAATCAAATTTTAGTTCAACAGCTGTGTGCAATGCATATTTAAAAAGAACATTTTTTGAATTGCTCCCCTTTTCATTTTTCCATACTGCTCAGTTTTTCAGTGTTGATGACATTAAAACCATAGTTGAAAAGAGTAGAAACAAAGAACAAAGTGAATACCCACTAATCTCCCAGGACATATTGGTTAGATATGAGAGCTTTTCTCTTTAGTGTTAAAAGGGTTGTCCTAATCTGGACAGAAGGTCAGCAAAGTTTATCATAATGGCCCAGACAGTAAATATTTAGGCTTTGTAGACCATATAGTTTCTACTGAATTTCTCCCCTCAGCATAAAAGCAGCCACAGATGATAGTTAAATGATTGAACATGGCTGCTCCAGTAAGATTTTCTTTACAAAAGTAAGTCGCAGACAGGATTTGGCCTGTGAACCATAGTTTGATGACCCCTTTTCTAGACCATGTATTTTGCTTATATGGTGCCTTATTTTCACATAGGTCCAAGCCATATATTGTTTCATTTGAGCCTCAACTGGGAGTTTGAGATAGCAAGTATTTTATTTTTTTTAAGATTTTATTTATTTATTTGACAGAGAGAGAGAGATCACAAGTAGGCAGAGAGGCAGGCACAGGGGGAGGCAGGCTCCCTGCTGAGCAGAGAGCCTGATGCTGGGCTTGATCCCAGGACCCTGAGATCATGACCCAAGCCAAAGGCAGAGGCTTAACCCTCTGAGCCTCCTAGGTGCCCTGAGACAGCAAGTATTTTAAACCCAATTTTGGAAAGCAAAGTGCTAAGGTTCAGAAAGCTACAACTACTTGAACAGGGTCACAGAGAAAGTTGTTTATAGGGTCAGAACTAGAACTATGGTCTGTGAACATCTATTCTGCCAGCTGTTAAGCCACAATATCTTATTTTCCTCATATCTACTCATAGACAAGTATTTGGCCACACATATAACATGATTTAAAAGGACTGAAATATAGTTCCCACACTGGTATGACCTTGTGCTCAGATTTTCACCAGCAGAAATTTATTTCTCTGAGTAAAGACACAATCTACTTTGAAAGAGAAAATTTCTTTTAGATGATGTATTATTAGGGCATTGTCAGAGCAGGAGACAGAAACTCAACTGAAACTGGCTTAGGCAGAAATAAAAAGGCTGGGGATTTATTGGCTAACTTAACTGGAAAGTTTAGGGATATACTGGCATCAGACACAGCTGGATCCAGGGTGTAGTCTCTTCCCACTTGATTGCCCCACTGTTCTCCATATTGGTGTCACCCTCAAGAAGGTACTCACCATGTAGTGTCCCTCAATATTTCCATGCTTAGACCTTTGTAGCTCTAAGAAAATGGAAAGGAAGGCTGTCTTCCTCAGCAGTGTCAACCAGAGGCTTAGGGTTATCTCTTTTGTCCCAAGTTGGATCATATGCCCATCCCTGGGAAATCAATCAATCCAAACAATCTAGATGAAAGCCATTTGTTGATTGGCTTATGCATCATGACTCATTGGCCCCTGCAGAGATGGAATCCCAAGGATATGGACTGAGGGCTTGGGCAGTGTAGCTTCTGAAATGAAAACTGGGTTTTCTGTTGTCAGAAGAAAGTAGAATGGATTCTGACAGCAAGACAGGTGTTCACTATGAAGGAGCAAAACACAATTTATATTACAACCTACATTCATTAATCAGTACTATCCAGTACAAAATAATCCCACAGAAATTCATCATTCAGTTGTTTTGCAGACCTTGAGACAAGTTAATTTTGAGGAGAGAGGTGATAAAACCAATCTAGCCCTTAGGCATGGGGAAAAAGTGATGCTTAGATTCACATGCCTCATTGGTTCTCTGCATAAAAATTTGTGCCATGTTGGTTTTCAAGTTGAGCTTCTCTGGAATGCAGTATGAATTGGCTTCCCCAAGTTTATCCACACCTCAACTTTCTCTTGCCTTTCTATACTACAAAAGACAGAAAACTAAAATTCTTGATTTCTTGCTGTCACTTGCAAAGGTGAACAATGAGATTGAGAAAATATTCCTGGAAAGGGCTTATATAAACACAAAGACTTGCTAGCAATAGATGTTTTTTATTCCTTCTTCCTGCCTGGAAGATGTAAATGAGGCCCAGGAATGCAGCAGCTATCTTGTAACCATGAGGCAACATACAGGAAGACAAACAATCATAGAACTATTATAGAAGCCCTTGACCTCTCAACTTCCTGTAACATGAGATAATTAACTTCCTTTGTTAACACCACTGAAGTCAGGTTTTCTGTTTTCTTGCAGCTGAATGTACTCCTGTCTCATGTTTTCCAAATGAATCTAATGTTGCTTAGGATACTAAGAAACTGGGACCAAACACGTCCAAGCAGCATCCCCCATATGCTACACATTAATAGATCACTCATAAACTTGAACATTTTGGTTTACCCTGTTGGAGGGCTATTACTACCAAGTTTTTACTATTTCCTTCCAAATGTTTAGAGAGACCCCTGGGAACTCTTATAGCCATATGGACCAAGACCTGAAAGGAAATACACCAGTTTTCTGTTTACGTTTACACTGGGACATGATATTTACTTAGTTAGCCACTTTCCTTGGAAAGTCATGCTATAAAACTGCAAAACTCTTTCCAAAAGAAATATGTTGACTTTTTCTTCCACAATTGTACCTAAGTGATACTTGGGAAATGCTAGGAGGCACAGTAGATAAACATTTTAATCTTAAGTTTCCCAAAATATGCAAGAATTTAAGTCCAGAAAAACAAAAAGATATAAAAGTTTCAAGATAACATAGGTAAGGATTTGCATAGAGAAAATTTTCTATAATTTCTTCAGTAGAGGACAACAGAAAAGATTTCTCTAAATAGAAAGTGAACAAAATGAAGTAAAAGAAGTAGAAGTTTTTACTTAAAAGAAGTTTTTATCATAAAAGAAGTTTTTACTGTAATTATAACCTACCCTTCACCAAGAGGCAAGAAAAAATAGCACAATGTGCTCTTTCTTCCTGGGGAGACAGTTTCAACTCTTTTCTGATGGTATAAATCCTCTTCATCTTTTATCCAAACCAACACTTCTCCATAAACTATTCTCCATTAGAAAGATCTTAGTTAAAATTATCTAAAATATAACTAATCATTTAAAATAAAATCTAACAACAACAAAAAGCTTTGTGTTGATCTTATTATTTCACCGCTTCCCACAACTGTAAAACATTCTGTTATATGATGTGGGGTTTTCAGCTTGTGTTTCCTTTTTTGTCCCCAGTATTCTTAAGTTTTATTTCACATATCTATCTCAATTCTCTTCCAATACAAAGGAAAAAGCTGAATTCTCCACAGGACCTTAGGTACAGTAATTTTCTCCCTAATCTCAATTTTCTCCTCTGTTAACAAAGGAACTTGAATTGTCATTAAGTGGATTTCAAATGATTTTTTAGTTAAGAAAGCTTTATTCGGAAAAATATTTCCCAGAAGTCCAATATTCAAAAGAAACAATGCATAACCAGCCTGATTGGACATGGTGTGCGACCTGGACACCCCTCCCAAAATACAAGAAGGACCCCTAGGGATCTCCAGTATCCTCTAAGATTCTGTAGAGCACTGTTTGAAAAGAATTGTTTATGACATCTTGGTTCCCTTCCAGCTAGGTTTTGTTCCCATGATTCCATTCTATTGTTCTGGCATTCTTACTCTTAATTTGATGAGATGCGTAGTACTCAACCTAATTATACATCTTTCAGTTTCTGTTTATCTCCCCATTTATTCAGGAAACATTTTCAGAGCAGGGATAATATCTTATTTACTTATCTTCTATGTTTATTCAACAAATTTTTGACCCCACATCTGTCCCTAGCATCATATGAGGATTGAATAAGCTAGGAATAAACGAGGTGACAATACTTGGAATGGTGTTGTAAGCCCAACATTCTGTGCTCATGTCATCTCACAGTGCCAAAGACCCAAGGCACTCATCAAATTGCTTCACAAGATTTTGTTCACCTATAAACCTCCACATGTGAAATATATCCAAATATGCATTTTCCTCTGGTGGATTCCTGGAAATCTGCCCATAAATTTGAGAGGTGTTCACCACAGAATAATGGCTAGCATGTATAGGCAGCCCCCCATGGATGAGAATTCAGATACAAGACCTCATTTGGTCCTCACAGCAATGCTGGAGGGCAAACCAGGCAGCTACCATTTTTCCATTGGCCCAGAAAGGAAGTCCTAGAGAGATTTATAGTGATTCCTATAAGACGGTGGAATTGAGCCTTGAAGTTGATTTCCTGGTACATAGACACCTTGCCCAGCTCTTTCTATTAATTCACACTGACATCTAGGGGGAAAATAAAAGTTGTATCCCCTTACTCCTTTGGTCTAAATGGGTAGGAGGGCAGATTGTTTAAGAAAAAATCCTAATTAAAGAATATATGAAGAAAATTTTATTAATGTTTGCACAGTTTTTGATGTAGTACATTAGTGGACAGTGTGTATAATAGTTACAGAAACAGACTGGGAAGTCAGACTGCCTCGGGTCCACTTGTGGTTCTCCTATTGACCGGCTGCATAACCTTAGCAAGTGGATTGGTCTTTGCCTGCCTTAGTTTCCATACCAGTAATATGAGGATAATAACAGTATATACATCAGGATTGCTGTGAGAATCATGAGTTCATATAACTGAAGTGTTTAGATGAGTATTTAATCCATAGTAAATGCTAAATAAGTCTTTATTATTATCCCACTATTCAATGACTACAGAAGCATACAGAGCCAAACAAGAAAGCCCTCCTCCTCTACATCTTCACTACCTACCCATACGGAATCTCAGCCAACTGTATTATGTATGTCCTTTCCATAGATTTTCATACATATATAAACACATATACATTTATACACTGCAAAAACAGTATCATATCATATGTATTTTTAGTAATGCATTTTTCCCTATATATATATATGTATAGAGATATATCTATATTAGCATGTAGTGTTTTGATTCTATTCTCTTTAATGGTTGTCTGTTACTGAATAGAATGAATCAAACATGATTTATTCAATCAATTACCTACTGATAAAACTTTAGATTGTGTCCTCTTATATTACAAACAACATGGTAATAAACTTACTTGGACATTCTGCACTCAAGATAGAGTTTGGTGTGAGCTGAATTGTGTCTCCTCCCTCCAAATTCATATGGTGAAGTCTTCAGCCCCCATACCTAAGATATGACTGCATTTGGAGACAGGGTATTTTATTTTTTTAAATATTTTTCTTATTTATTTCTTAGAGAGAGAGAGAGAGCATGAGAGGAGAGAGGTCAGTGGGAGAAGAAGACTCCCCACCGGGCAGGGAGCCCAATGCAGGATTCAATCCCAGGACTCCAGGATCATGACCTGAGCCGAAGGCAGTCGCCCAACCAACTGAGCCACCTAGGCACCCAAGACAGGGTATTTTAATTAGACCTTTCTGGTTGGAGACCACAGAGTTAATTTTTATAGAGTAATTCAGTTAAAATGAGATCATTATGGTGGTCCCTAATCCATTACAAATGGTATCCTTATAAGAAGAGAAAACTGTGATGCAAACACACATGGAGGAAAGACCACGTGAAGACAAAGAGAGAAAAGCCTTAGAAGAAACCAGCCCTGCTGATCCTTTGGCTTGGGACTTCCAGCCTCCAAGAACTGAGGGAAAATAAATTCCTGTTGTTCAAGCTACCCAGACTATGTATATTGGTATAACAGCCCTAAAAAACTTAATATTCACTTCTAGAAATGAAGTTCTGGGGGCAAATTCTGTCACATTGCTTTTCTGATCATTTCTCAATCCCTTCAACAGTGTAAAATACTGCTCATTCCCCTATATGTATACTCAGCAACACATTAAGGTATTATAAAATGTCAAACATTCTCAGACTCACTTCTAACACTCAGGATGCAATTTGCTGAAAAGAAATGCTAAAGGGTAAATGACAAAGAAAACATATATATGTATATTATATGTATATATAATGTATATGGTATTATTATTATCATGATTATTTTAGTGGAGAATCTGCTGTTAGCCCCACCACCATCTATTCATTTTCAAACAATTGTCAAAAATCTCAGTGCAACTCTTATATGTCCACTGCAGCATTATTCATAATAGTTAAGGTATAGAAACAACCTAAATATGTGTCAATGGATGAATAGATAGAGAAAAAAATACACACACACACACACACACACACACACACACACACACACAATGGAGTATTATTCAACCTTAGAAAAGAAGGAAATCTTATTTTTTTTTTTTTAACATTTTATTTATTTATTTGAGAGAGAGAGAGAGACAGTGAGAGAGAGCATGAGCGAGGAGAAGGTCAGAGAGAGAAGCAGACTCCCCGTGGAGCTGGGAGCCCAATGCGGGACTCGATCCCGGAACTCCAGGATCATGACCTGAGCCGAAGGCAGTCGCTTAACCAACTGAGCCACCCAGGTGCCCAGGAAATCTTATTTTTTGCAACATGTAGATGAACCCAAAGAATATCATGCTAAGTGAAACAAGCCAGACACATGAAGAAAAATCCTGCATGATCTCACTTATATAATGAACATAAAATAGTCAAAATCATAGACATAGAGAGTAGAATGGTAGTTACCAGGTCTTGATAGGGTAAATGGGGGAGATGCTGGCTAAAGGACAGAAAATTTCAGTTACCCAAGACAAATAAATTCAGAAAATCTAATGTACAGCATGTTGACTATAGTTAACAAGACTATATTGTATACTTGATATTTGCTAAGAAACTAGATCCTGGGGTGCCTGGGTGGCTCAGTGGGTTAAGCCTCTGCCTTCAGTTTAGGTCATGATCTCAGGGTCCTAGGATCGAGCCCCGCATCAGGCTCTCTGCTCAGCAGGGAGTCTGCTTCCCTCTCTCTCTCTGCCTGCCTCTCTGCCTACTTGTGTTATCTGTCAAATAAATAAATAAATTGTTTAAAAAAATAAAAAAGAAACTAGATCTTAACTGTTCTCACCACGAGAGAGAGAGAGACAGTAAGAGAAAGGAAGGAAGGAAGAAAGGAAGAAAGTTTCTATGAGAGATGATTAATCAGATGTGTTCCTGAGGTTTCACCCTAATCCTTCATCTTATTCTTACTTTCACCTGAATTCCTATAAATCTTGTATGTGTTCTTACCACCTCTGGTCTTTCCTCTATTCCAATTCATCTAGCACATCGCCACTAGTGATTTTAATACTTTTGTTAGCATAAAAGTAAATGTCAGAAAGGTTAAGATTAAATGATCCTTAATTCAAATTAGTGGGCTCTGATATAGTCACATCTTCCTAAAACATAACTGCAGGTCCTAACATCCATCACTTGTTTCTTAAGTGAGAGCTTCCAATTGGTGTGCCTGGGTCTTGATCCCTCAGCCTTGGGGTGGAACTGTTGCCCTGGGCCAATTAACTTCATCTAATTACCCCAGTGTGTGTATAAATATATTAATATTTTATGTGTTACAACATGAAAGAGGTTAAAAAGCTCTGGCTTGAGTTACTCCCACTTGGTATTTTATAAAGCAACTAAATATAAAATCTTACATTTGTTTTATATGTCCAGTATATTTTTTAGAAAATTAATGAGTAGGAAGAATAAATGACTTGAAAAGATCTGGTAAGAATATGTGTGTGTTTTTTAATTATCATAACAAAAAGTTCAAAGGGAATGTGCACATTCTTCCAATGGCCAGCCAGTCTTCTTAATCAGCCAGCCCTAGGAATTCCTAATCTCAATAATAGAATTCCCATGTTTGTTCAAGGTTTGGCCATCCCACGCATACAAATGATATGATACTGATTTCCAACTCTTTTAGAGTAGCTTATACCTGGTCCAAGAACAGACAGCATTTCATATTCTGTTACCTCCATATTTCTCTCTCTTTGGTCTATAGACAGGTATACAAACTTGAGTCTAGCTTAGAAGTTAAGAGCAAAACATGGAGTTTTGATATTACTGTATAAGACTGAAAGGGATGCCTGCATGATATAAAATGAGGAGAATAAAAGGCCTGTATGACTAGATATACCTCTCATGTAAATGAACAGTAATGTTTAAAACTGTCATTGGAAAAAAAAAAAAAAACTGTCATTGGTAGGAAGGACTAACAATGTTATATTTGGGTAGATTTTTTACCAGGTAAGTTGCCATTAATTACAGTATGGGTTAGTACACTTATGTCAAAAAAGAGGATAGTCTCAGAGAGGAGGCAGGGTGGTGGAAGTGTAGGGGACCTAGTTTCATCTGGGCCCTTGAATTTAGCTGGATAACTATCAAATCATTCTGGACACACATGAATTCAGCCTGAGATGTAAGAAAATATATATTTGAAAAAAAAATATCTGGAACTCTACAAGTAGAAAGGTAACTGTTTTTTGCAAGGTAATATGTTCAAAGACATGGATCTATGAGGAGAGATCAGAAGATTAATGGAAGGAGAAGGGAGCCTCTATAAACCTGCCACAGGAAAATGATATAGCCCCTGAGCACAAAACTGGAACCCTTAGAAATCTGCTCCAGTGAGAGATATCCCTGTCTAAAAGGGGCTCAGGAAATGAAAAGGACAGAATTCTAGGTAGGTCAATGTGGTCTCAGGATCCCAGGAGTCACAGAAAGAATAGGAGTGCCTGAAGAGATAGAGTGCCCGAACAGATAGAGTGCCCGAGCAGTAGAGCAGGGAAACGTCATAGTCAGCAAGCCCAGGAGGGGATCTCAGCTCGGGTTGCCATAAACTGTAAGCCAGGCCAGTTGGGTGACTGTTCTTCCCCTGAGCACCCTGAAAGGACCAATCACACTGACTGTTGGCCATCCCTGACAGGGGTGGAATGAATGAGCATGCCCACGACCAGATAACCACTCTCAGGGCAGCGGCTCTGGAAAAGACAGTGGGGTGACACTCAGCCGGCCCCCAGGAGAGGCAGAGTGGGTATGTGCACATGTCCGTTACCAATCTCCACCCCAGGACACACAAAGGGTAGTGATGCAAGTCCCTCAGACTCTGCCCAGGAAGATTGCTATGGGCTTGCACTGCAAGAGTCTGTGGAGTTTGACACACACAAAGGTGAAGATTGTCTGTCCTGGAGAGTTTGCTGAAGAGGGGGGACTTTGACCTTTTAGCTCTGGGGCTGGAGATCTGCATGGCGTTTTTATTTTGATCCTCTAAAGAGGTGTGGAAAGTCTTTAGGAACAAAAGCCACACAGAGAAGCAGCTTACACTGACCCCAGCACCCTGGTAAGGGGCGGTGCAACTCTACCCTGGTAAGGGGCGGTGCAACTCTGCCCAGGAAAAGACACCTGAGAAGCCTTTCCCCTAGAAGACAAACATGAAGAACAGGTGCAAACTAGGTTACAGACCTCACAAAACTGTAAAACTCCAGCACCAGGGGAAAATAGTATATAGAGCTCCATGATTTTTTTTCTCATGATTCATTTATCTTTCAGTCTAAAATTTTCCATTTCTTTTTTTTTTCTTTTTTTCCCATTTCAACTAGTTTCTTATTTTAGCAACTCTATGTTTTTAAGTCACTTTTTAACTTTTATTTTTTACAACTACATTTTATAGATATATACTAAATTTTTGGCCTTTTTCACTCTATGCAATTTTGTATCTATAAGTTATGCTTTCTTTGCAATTTTGGGATGTAGTGTCTTCTACCACACAGACCAAAATTCAACCAGGAACAAGTGTATTACCCTGCTTTGTCCATCCTGTGAGATACGGTCTCTCTTCACCCTCATTTTTTTTCTCTTTTTCTTTTTTGTTCTGTTTTGCTTTGTTTTTGTTTTCTTTTCTGTTTTGGTTTCTGACCACTTCTGATTTGTCTAGTGTGCATTTTGCTTGTGTGATGGTTGATATTTTGGACTCTGCTCACTCCATCACCCAATCTTCTCTGGGAAAAATGACTAGAAGGAGTAATTCACAACAAAAGAAAGGACCAGAGGTAATGTTCTCTGCCACAGATCTAATCGATATGGATGCCAGAGATGGAATTCAGGATAGCAATTATAAAGTTAATAGCTGGGCTTGAAGAAAAGAGTAAAAGACACCAGAGAAACTCTAAGTGCAGAAATGTGATCTAATCAGGCCAACCTTAAAAATGCTATAACTGAGATGCAGTCTAAATTGGATGCTCTAACAGCTAGGGTGAATGAGGCAGAAGAGAGAGTAAGCAGGCTAATAGAAAGGGAGAAAGTTAAAGGAAAGGGGGAAAAACAACTAATAGCCCATGAAGAAAGACTTTAAGAAATTAATGATGGCCTGAAACAAACCAGTGTCAGAATTATTGGTGTGCCTCAGGGGAAAGAGAGAGAGAGAGGGTCAGAAGGTATATTTGAGCTGAGAACTTCTCTAATCTGGGGAAGAAAACAAGCATTCATGTCCAAAAGGCAGAGAATACCCCTCCCAAATTCAATAAAAATCAATCGACACCCCAACATATAATAATGAAGCTTGTAACTTTTAGAGAAAAAGAGAATCCTGAGAGCAGCTTGAGACAGGGGGTTCCTTAACTACAGAAGGAGGAGTATCAGATTAACGTCAGACCTATCCACAGAAACCTGGCAGGCCAGAAAGAGCTGGAATGTATATTCAGGGTATTAAATAAGAAGAACACGCAGCCAAGAATACTTTATCCAGCAAGGCTGCCATTCAGAATGGAGGGGAGATAAAGAGCTTCCAGGGCAGACAGAAACTGAAAGAATATATGACCACTAAGCCAGCTCTGCAAGAAATATTACAGAGGATCCGGTAAGCAAAGAGAGAGCCCAAGAATAACTTAGACCAGAAAGGAACAGAGACAATCTACAGAAATAGGGACTTTACAGGAAATAACAATGGTACTAAATTCATATCTTTCAATAGTTACTCTGAATGTAAATGGGCTAAATACTCCAATCAAAAAACATGGTGTATCAGATTGGATGAAAAAGCAAGACCCATCCACATACTGTCTACAAGAGACTCATTTTATTTTATTTATTTTTTTAATTTTCCCCCTCTCCCCCTGTCCCTCCCCCTGCTCGTATACACTCTCTCTTTCTCTCTCTCAAATAAATAAATACAAACATTATTTTTAAAAAAGAAAGAAAAAGAAAAGAAAAGCCCCTAGAGGGAAGAGAGAGGGTGAAAGGAATGTGGGTGGGTCTTTGTTTTGGGTGGCCAAAGCCTCCAGAAGCAGACCCTGACCCAAAAATTGGAGGGCAAGAAGTTTATTTGGCAAGTGGTCCCAAGAAGACCCTGTTTAGAGTGGAGATGTGAGGTAGGAAGGCTGGAGCCAGAGCAGGGTGTGCTAACGAGCAGATTTCAGCAGTGAGCCAAGAGACTCATTTTAGAAGTAAAGATACCTCCAGGCTGAAAATGAGGGGGTCAAAAAATATTTACTATAGTAAAGGACCTCGAAAGAAAGCTGGGGTAGCAATCCTCATATCAAACAAATTAGATTTCAAACTAAGACTATAGTAAGAGATGTAGAGGGACACTGCAGCATACTTAAAGGGTGAATCCAACAAGAAGATCTAATGATTGTAAATATTTTTCATTATATGGCCTTTATTATATCAAGATATGTTTCTTCTAAGCCTACTTTGTTGAGGATTTATATCATGAATGGATTTCTATACACCAATAATGAAGCAGCAGAAAGAGAAATTAAGTAACCAACCCCATTTACAATTGCACCAAAAAGCACAAGATACCGAAGAATAAACCTAACCAAAGAGGTAAAGAATCTGTATCCTAAAAACTACAGAAAACTTATGAAAGAAATTGAGGAAAACAAAAAGAGATGGAAAAACATTTCATGCTCATGGATTGGAAAAATAAACATTGGCAAAATATTTGTGCTACCCAGAACAATCTACACATTCAAAGCAATCCAATCAAAATACCATTGACATTTTTGACAGAGCTGGAATAAATCCTAAAATTTGTATGGAACCAGAAAAGACCCTGGATAGCCAGGGGAATGTTGAAAAAGAAAACCAAAGCTGGGAATATCACAATGCCTGCTTTGAGCTATACTACAAAGCTGTGATCATCAAGACAGCATGGTACTAGCACAAAAAAACAGACCTGTAGATCAATGGAACAGAATAGAGAGCCAGAAATGGACCCTCAACTCTATTTTCAACTAATCTTTGACAAAGCAGGAAAGAATATCCAATGGAAAAAGGACAACCTCCTCAATAAATGGTGCTTGGAAAACTGGACTGCTACATGCAGAATAAAACTAGACCATTCTCTTCTACCACACAATAAATAAATAAATAAATAAATAAACAAACAAACAAACTCAAAATGGATGAAAGACCTAAATGTGAGACAGGAATCCATCAAAATCCTAGAGGAAATCACAGGCAGTAGCCTCTTTGACCTCAGCAGCAGCAACTTCTTGCTAGACACATCTCCAAAGCAAGGGAAACAAAAGCAAAAATGAACTTTTGGGACTTCAGAAAAATAAAAAGCTCCTGAACAGTGAAGGATACTGTCAACAAAACTAAAAGGCATCCTGTAGAATGGAAGGAGATATTTGCAAATGACATTATCCGATAAAGGGCCGGTATTCAAGATTTATAAATAAGTAATCAAACTCAAGATGGAAAAACCACATACTCCAGTCAAGAACTGGGCAGGGGCGCCTGGGTGGCTCAGTGGGTTAAGCCGCTGCCTTCGGCTCAGGTCATGATCCCAGGGTCCTGGGATCGAGCCCCGCATCGGGCTCTCTGCTCAGCAGGGAGCCTGCTTCCTCCTCTCTCTCCGCCTGCCTCTCTGCCTGCTTGTGATCTCTGTCTGTCAAATAAATAAATAAAATCTTTATAAAAAAAAAAAAAAAGAACTGGGCAGAAGACATGAACAGACATTTCTTCAAAGAAGACATACAAATGGCTAACAGACGCATGAAAAAATGCTCCACATCACTAGTCATCAGGGAAAAACAATTCAAAACCACAATGAATTACCACCTCACACCAGTTAGAATGGCTAAAATTAACAAGACAAGAAACAACAAGCGTTGGCAAGGATGTGGAGAAAGGAGAAGCCACCTATACTGTTGGTGGGAATGCAAGCTGGTACAGCCACTCTGAAAAACAGTATGGAGGTCTTTTAAGAATTTAAAAACACAGCTATCCCATGATCCAGGAATTGTACTACTGGGCACTTGCCCCAAAGATATAGATGTAGTGAAAAGAAGGGGTACTACATCCCAATTTTCCTAGTGGCAATGGCTGCAGTAGCCAAACTGTGTAAGAAGATGAAATGTCCTTCAACAGTTGACTAGATAAAGATCTGGTTCATATATACAATGGAGTATTGCTCAGTGATCAGAAAGAATGAACACCTAACATACATCAACGTGGATGGAACTGGAGGGTATTACGCTAAGTGAAATCAGTCAGTTAGAGAAAGACAATTACATATGGTTTCCCTCATATGTGGAATATAAGAAAGTATGCAGAGGATTATAGTAGAAGGTAGGGAAAACTGAATGGGAAGAAATCAGAGAGGGAGACAAACCATGAGGGACTCTTGACTCTGGGGAAAAAACTGAGGGTTGCTGGAGGGGAGGATCCCCCCACAGGGGATTGGGTAACTGGATGATGGTCATTAAGTAGGGCACATGATGTGATGGGTACTGGGTGTTATATGCAACTGAGGAATTATTGAAAACTATATCAGAAACTAATGATGTACTATATGTTGGCTAATTGAATTTAAATTAAAAAACAAATTTAAAAAGTTCTTTCAAAGAAAGAAAAGAAAAGAGAGAATAGTCTTTAGTGTCCTGCCACACAGCCTTGTCCTCATTCAAGCCCCAGTAAATATTTTTATGTCTGAGTTGGATAGGGACATTAATTACATTTGAACTGGATTTGTGTGTTCTATAAACCTGGAAGGAACAATATTTTGTATGATCATTTTAGAATCCTGTAAGTTCTCAATGTGTTGCAATAATGGAAAGAATTTTAAGACTTGAAATTTTTTAGGGATAAATATAGATTTCTAGGGAATTGACTAAATGATTACTTAGGTATCTTTCAAACCCTGAAATACTTTTTGAGCCCAAAAGCAGATGGGCCTCCTTATATAAAATGAAACTAGGCTCCAGAAGATGCCATTCCCAGGCACTGCATTGGAATTGCAATTCTCCCTAGCCCCACCTGTATAGGAGAGCAGCCCTTGAGTGTTACCAAGTTCATGCAAATCTGTCTGTCTTCACAGTTATTGTCTGGTCAAAGTCATCATCATCTCTCTCCTGAGCTGCAACAGCTCATGAAAGATCTCTCATCTTCAATTGTAACCCCCTAAAGTTTATCCTTTAAACCAGGATATATAAACATATATAAACCAGGATAACCTTTTACAATGTATAAATGTTTATATCATATTTCTTCTTAAATGCCCCCCTAATGGTTTTTCAATATTAGAATTTTTTTTTTCTTTTTAAATCTTGATAATGGCCTTGAAACCCTGCAAGGTCATCACCTCTATTCCCACCTCAATCAGGCCTGTCTTACTCCATGTTCACTCTGTTCCCACCACACTGGTTTTCTTTCTTTTCAAAAAAAAAAAAAAAAAGTGCTAAGCTGGGTTCTAACTCTTGATCATTGACTCGGCCAGTCTCTCTGTCTAGAACATCATTCTCTCAAATCTTTACAAAATGAGTTCAAACGCATCATTTTTTTCTTTTTTCTGTATTATTTATAGCAGTTATGCTACTCTTATATTTAATCAATTTATTTTACTATGTCTTTATTTTATCTTTCTTGTTGTAATTTAAACTCTATGAAAGCTAGGAATTCATAATGCTCTACTGAATCCCCAATGTCTAGATAGAATGATGTCTGGTCCAGAGTGGGAATTCAATGCATACTTAAAGGAAGGAAGAGAAGGAAGAAGGAAATGAAGGAAGATTGAAGAAGGAAAAGAAGGAAGATTGAAGAAGGAAGGAAAGAAGAAAGGGAGGAAAGAAAAGAGGAAGGGAGGGAGGGAGGAAGGGAAGAAGGAAAAGTAGAAATTACATGTTAAAAATATCTTTAGGGGGCGCCTGGGTGGCTCAGTGGGTTGGGCTGCTGCCTTCGGCTCAGGTCATGATCTCAGGGTCCTGGGATCGAGCCCCGCGTCGGGCTCTCTGCTCTCTAGGGGAGCCTGCTTCCTCCTCTCTCTCTGCCTGCCTCTCTGCCTGCTTGTGATCTCTCTGTCAAATAAATAAATAAAATCTTAAAAAAAAATATCTTTAGAACTAGCTATATGCCTGATTATATAAGAACAATAACTGTATGATATCAAATTTATAATCATAAAGGTACACCCACCCTTCAAAAACAGAAGAGAATAGAGAATTGAGCTATTTATCTTTTATAGAACAGAACATTAGTTGTCTTTTAACAAGGTATTTTCCAGATTAATTTGTCATTCAGAGGTAAAGTCCAATTAATCAAGTTCCTACTAATGAGACTTGAATTTTCACTGTAAGAATAAAATTAAAAATTATTATAAACAGTTATGGAAAATCAAACTATAGAGGGCTACCTCTTTGCCTTCCAATAAATAAACAAATATATACTATGCACATTCCCTACCTACCACTCGGGGGATCTGGTGTGTCAGACATTGGCAAATTTCAGGTAAGGGTATTACCAGTTTCTCTTTACTAAATGGTGCCTGATTTAGTCTTGAAGTGGAAACCTCCCTCAAAAGAAAGGCCAGGGATTAGTATCAGTAAAAGAAGAAGAAGAAGAAAAAAAAGGAGACAGATTTGATGTTTTCATAAAGAAAATGTGGGAAGTACTTGTTCTCCCATTAAAAATGGTATTTTAGTGGCTTGCTCCTCTGAGGAAGAATGTTCTGTACCTTGTCTGTGTCTTCTCAGGTTGAGGCAAAAGCACTGATTTTTAGCTGCAGGTATAAATAATTGTATGACATCCTCTGTAATCTGTATGGCTGCTATGCTCCTACTCAGCAAATAGTCCTTATTTTAATAAGCCATAGTGACCATGCTAAGGAGGAAAAAAGAAAACTTTGATTGTTCAGAATATCATAATTTTATTGTGTCTCTATAAAGGGTTTTGCCATCAATTATCCAAATCCTGTGTCCACTTGAATTCCTTAGTTGCCTACTATTTCTTTTCCCTGAATGAGAAACATGTGTGGTTACTTTCATTTCTGCTCATGCCATACACATTTTGAAATGCAGCACTACACAAGGGGTGGGGACTTATGCTTATCTTTCTTGTCCTAGTCGGTACCCAGTACCCATTTATTTTAAATGAGCACAGTCTTCGGTACTGACTAGGACAAGATAGGAAACTTGACCCCCAATTGAGGACCATTAACCCCTGCTGACTCCCCTTACCTATTGAACCTTCTATCACTCCTTCCCCAACACACCCCCTGACCCAAACCATCACATGTCAAAAGACAGTAAGGAGTTTTGTTTAATAATGTTTCAGCGTCATACAGACCTGGGTTATTCTAGTATCACAATTCATTAACTGTAGGATCTTAAACAAGTTACTTAATCCTTTTTGGTTCTTCACAAGTAAAACAAGGACAGTATCAGTTCCTCCTCAAGAGATCATTATGAAGATACATTCTGTATTATAGTCCAATGATACATACCAAGCATAATGTGTTTTTAGTTCTCAATGCATTTGAGTACTATGAAGATAAATTTGTCCCATACATCATATCTTTATCCACGGCCTGAAGTGAGAGTCCTCTCCATTGACTTCCATTCACCATCCAATTCAAACTTGACTTATGTCTCAAGACCCTCATTGGCATTTCTGTCCCATGAAGAATTCTAGCTGCTATTTCAATGTATACTGATTAGTGACATTTTCAAACTACAGTGGAACTCATACTACATAATTTAAAACCTTATTACGTATTAACATATTTTCCATTTGCTGTGTCTATGCAAGGTTTCAAACCTCCTAACAGCATACAAATTCCATGATGATATGGAGATAATATATTGTTGTGGACAATAATAGATGTTGAATAGATGTCAATAGATTGAAGTCACCCACATGTGTGAGGAAAGTCAACTTCTAATTATAGCTAAGTAGCCACAGGAGCACCCTGTGCAGGAGCAGCTGGAAGGATAAGATCAACTTATTCCTTTAGATCTTTTCATGCACATGGATGCCAATCTGCATGAAATATAAATGAATTCTCAGCAAGAGTGAGTTCGTCTAGGAGGCTGACATTTTCTCCTGTGTTTGACGAGAGTGAGAGTTCCAGGAACTCAGGGTGAATAAATGGCCACTGCCATACCCCTTCACAGGAGGTTCTGGCTGTGAGCTAGGATCTCATCTGGCTTTGAACTCAGCATGAACCCAATTCTCAGATCTATTGTTGAAATCCTGACTTTGAAATTAACCATTTATTCTATGACCTTGACTTTACTAAGTCACAGAATAGACTTAAGTGAAATGGAAATCTTAACCATATAACCATCTAAGTCATGAGGTTGAGTTAGAAAATGTGGCTTCTTTTGGTACCTACAGCAAGAGGCTTGCTATATCTGTGCCAAACTCACTTATAGTAGGTGTTCAATAAATGTTTAATGAACTAGATTCTTCATCTCTATATCCGGTGGTTTTGGATAAACCATTCTAGCTTTAGTTTTCCTATCTATAATTAGTCTCTCTAGTTTTAGTTTTCCTATCTATAATATGAAAAGTTGAATCATCACAAAGAGGTTTCAAACTAAGTGCTAGCATTTCATAGAGGTGTCATAGGCCCACTCTGGGAATTGGAGACTGGTCAGGAAATACTAAGTAACCAGAACTCTAAACCTGCCATTCTCAATTCAGTAAGAACATCATCCTTTTGTTATTATTGCTGTTGCTGTTCCATAGTTTTGTTCTCTGTTTAAGGTTTCATCTGAATAAAGGAGTCAGTTTCCTAAAATAAACAAAAACTTTCAAATCACTGAACTAGACAATCTTTAAGGTCTTTCCAACCATTTTACATGATCTATGATCTTCATTATGGATAAACAAGAGGAAATGAGGAGAAAAAACACTTCAAGAGGGATTTAGGTTATATTCAGCAAAGAGTTTAACTGTAAAGTATTAGGGCTTTTGACGGAATAAGGAAATTAGGCAATTCCTCTCCCTAAATAATTTAAAATTTGGCCAAAAGCTATCATTGTAAATAGACATTCTGGGGGAGCAAGATCAATTTCACTTAAGCAATGAACATTAATACCACACTGAGTATAATCCTGTATTGGACAAGTTAGAGGAAATAACGTGACTCAGATATGGTTTCTGTCCTCAGGATGTTCACAATCCAATATGGGACCTGACGCACCTAAAATAATTAACTGGAATAAAATTAGGAAATTATAAATGTCATACAAGATAGATGGGGAAGTACAGCAGAGTGTAAAGGTATATCCAAGCAGGAAAAATTAATTTTGATGAGAAATATCAGAAGATACTTCACTGAGAAAGTAGCTTTTGCAAAACAGGAGAAACTTGGAAACACGGATGCAGAGGAAAGGTCATTCAGGTTGAGAAAAATACAATAAACTAATGACCTACAGAGAGAAATAGCTCTATCCAGTACACAGCAAGAAGATATTTTGTTGGAGAAATCCATTCTCATTTCTGCTCCACATCAAATATTTCTAGTTCTTTGTCTGGGCAACAGGTATAAGTGCCCTTCCCAGGCTTCTTAGAGGTAGCCATGTCACTTTCCTCAACCACAGAGATATGAGTAAAAACTAGGTTTGCTATGTTTTATTTTTCCTACCTTGGCAGTAGTGGAGTGCAGAGTTGGTGCCTTCTTCAGACCAGTTCCCTGCCAATTATGCAGAGCCAAGGACCTCAGCCAATGCTTAAGAGACATAAACCATTGTTGCTTTAAGGCACTAAAATTTAGAAGTTTTTTGTTATCACAGTGCAGTAGAAAGAGTTCTAAGATGGCCTCCAGGAATCCTTGCCGCTGGTATCCACACATTTGCGTAATCCCTCTCTTGCACAGTGACCCACTTCTAACCAATGGAATAAGGCAAAAGCAATGGATAAAATCACTCCTATCATTACATCATGTGATGTTAAGACTCCATCTTTAACAGATTCTCCCTCTGGCTTTTTTTTTTTTTTTTTAATAAAATAAGATTTTATTTTATTTATTTATTTATTTTTTAAATTTTATTTATTTGTCAGAGAGAGAGAGAGAGTGCACAAGTAGGCGAAGTGGCAGGGAGAGGCAGAGAGAGAAGCAGGCTCCCCGCTGAGCAAGGAGCCCGATGTGGGACTCGATCCCAGGACACTGGGATCATGACCTGAGCCGAAGGCAACGGCTTAACCCACTGAACCACCCAGGTGCCCAAGATTTTATTTTTTGACAGAGAGGTCACAAGTAGGCAGAGAGGCAGGCAGAGAGAGAAGAGAGGAAGCAGGCTCCCCACTGAGCTACCCAGACACCCCTCCCTCTGGCTTTTAAGAAGAAATCTCCCATGGTATAAGAAGGCCAGGTGGCAAGGAATTGTGGGCCCCGTTAGGAGCTAAGAGTGACCGCTAGCTGACAGCTGCAGGAAAGACAGGAACTCCTTTCCCTACAACTGCAAGGAATTGAATTCTTCCAATATCCATCCCAGCCTGGAAGATGCCCCAAAGCTCCAGGAAAGGTGGCAGTCCAGCCTGTATCTAGACTGTAGCTTGTGATACCTTGAGCAGTGGATCCAGTTAAAGCTATGTCCAGTTTCCTGACCTACAGAAACTGTGAGATAATAAATACATATCTCTTTCAGCTGTTATGTTTGTGGTAATTTGTTAAACAGCAGTAGAAAACTAAGGCACAGAACATAAACTAGCCTCTCATGATTCATACAAAAACGATGGGAATTAAGTCTAGACAAATATTTGAGATCTCTTCTCCAGAAGTCCTTAAATGCTTAGCTAGTGAGTCTGATCTTTTCTGTGGACACCAAGAGCCTTTGAAGGTGTCTGAACAGAAGGACAGCTTGGTTAGAACAGCGCATTCAGAGAAGTGATTTGCAAGCATATGGATGGAAAGATAAAATGTGAACAAAGATGGCCATTTATAAATTTTTTAGATATCGAGGAATCAAGTAAATATAGAATATTAGGTCCTCTTATCGTATTATTCACATGTAGAAAGTAATCTGTTCAAAGGAATAATGTTGGCATTCTTCTCTATATCAAATATGATGGTGTTTCTACCTGTAATTCTCCTTTAGCATGATTAAAATACCTCAAGTCAGCCCCTGGAGTTAAAATGATGAATGTACCCAGTTGCACGCCTCCATCTTGTCACCAGGGGACTGTTCCATTTGTTAATAGGCATTGCTTTTTGCCAGAATCTCATTTTCAGCCCAGAGTAAATTGCCTTTCATCTACACCAAAATTTGAAGCATGTACAAAAGTGGCTTATGTTTTATTTACCGCTTGTTCTGGCAGGGAGATGGGTTTAGGAGAGCTTAGATTCACTTTCTCAAGGCATGTGGGCTGCAATATGAAACTGTACTGCCGTCTTTTATTTTCCGTGCTATAATGCTCATGGGGACAAAGCTATTTGGCTTATGGGAATCCCAATATAACAAGTACTTCCAGATATGTATCCAAACCCTCACACAAGATTTTTTTTTTTTTTTTTTTTTTTTTTGGCTGGTGAAATTCCCAATTCCCTTTCAAAGAAGTATAACCTGGCTGATCTTGAGTTTCCCAGACTTCAAAGGTCACTCTTCCCTTTAAAATAATAGCATGGGCATTATTTGTTTTTCTCCAGCACACTGTTCATTCTTCCTCCTTTGTATTTCTGCTGAAAAGACACCCACAGCCACACTCCTAGTCTATACGGTTTGGGTGGGACATTATGATTAACTTGAGAGTGACTCAGGTCTAAGCTGAAAAGTTATCATCTTCCTGAGGCCAACTTAAAGTGGGTTAAACAGAGGGAAACTCAGGCCCTTTGAAGAAACTACTAAAAAAGGAGTTCCTTCTTCTCACCCTACTTGAATAAGGATGTGAACCCAGAACTGTTGCTGCCATCTTGCCACTATACAGATCTGCAAAACTGGTTAAGAGAGGGAGGATGGAAGGTCTCCAGGTCCTTATGACAGTGTTTGAGCCTTTAACACCAGCACAACCCAAAGTCAGTTGTACCCCTATGTTTAGTGGTTCTTATTTATCTGAGCCAGTAAGCGCTTTTTTAGTCTAATTAACTGCTAGTTGAGTTTTCTTATACTTGCAACTAAGCCATTACCCCACAGATTTCCAGAAGTCTATTTTTCTACCAACATCTTTCTTCTCACATCTCAAATGATTTCTGCCAATATCTGAGGAATACACACTGGGCATTTGTCCCTTCTGCCAATGAACTTTGGTTTTGCCCACAGTTGTTTCAGAATTGTATGTATCAGCTCTTGGCCTCTCAGATACATGTCTACTCCCAGTTGCTCCTGCTATCCCATAATGCTTTCCTCTAAATGTGCACACATCGTGTCCTATTAATCTCCAAAGAGAAAAATCCAGGCAATAAGCTATCACAGTAGTTGATGGTGTTATCTCCCAAGGTCTGACATAGAATAGTCAATTCACAGACCACACACAGACAGTATACTAGGGTAAGACAGACTGAAGACTATTATTTCGTACTCTACTTCATTGATTAAAATCACAAGATTACTACCAGACTACCTTGTGCTCTATCAGCAGAAACTGAAGATTTTTTTTTAAAGCAACAATAAAAAAAAAAATAAATAACCTCATTAATTGGTACTTCACCAATTAGTTAGGTACTTCACCAATTGGTTAGGGAACTAACCAGTTATACACAAAAAGTTGGTAAGGTACATAAATCAACTGCTATCATCCATCCATCTATCTATCTATCTATCTATCATCTATGTGCGTGTGTTAATAATGAGAAGAGATCCTGGAGAAAGACTGTTAGATGCTTACCCAAAAACCCCTCCCACCCCTTCCTTGCTGACAGAAACACTCTACATACACAAACACATGTGCACATACACACACGTATACACACACACACAGTAGACAATGCCAAGTCCTTAAATTCTTAGCTTCCTCTACTGGAAGCAAATTTTACCGGGCTAGTCTAGTCAATGGAGGCTGAGGAGAGCTGAGAGTTCTGAGAAATATTCTCTCTCTTCTCTTAAAAAAAGAGGCTGACTGAAGAGAAACCATCCCTTTTCTGCAAACGGAATCTATTGTGAGACTATGAAGCCTAGAGCTGCAGCATCCAGCTCGCAGTCCTGGCATGACTGAGCTAACGAGGAAAGTCACCATCTAACAGAAGCAAAGAGGAGAGGAGAGTTTGGTCCTAATAACACTGATGACTCAACAGGATTGGTATGGGACTACTCTGGTTCTGTACTTTTTATGTGAAATAGGAAACATCTCTGTTGTTTAAACCATGTGTATTTACTCTATTCACCATGGCTTAAAAGTGCCTTGGCTCATGGAAATGTAAAAGACCAACCAGAGATATTGAGAGACCAATCTGAAATGAAAAAGAAAAAAATGTGTTTAGAGAATGCGTTTATCTACAAAATTAGGCCAACTATGGAAGTGTATACGTATATGGCAAATAGATTTAATGCAGAGTGCTATGAAGAAAGAAACTGGGAGTGTTCATAAAGAATACTAGATTTGGAGGGAGATTATCTGTAATTGGGCTCTATTCTTTCCAGTTACAGTGGGGTATTTTGCAAGACCCATAACCACTTTGGGATCCTGTATTTAACTTTTAAAACAGAGAATAACACAAACATTATCTCCTTTTTTTTTTTTTTTTTTGGTGTTTTTGGTGATGGTCCTGGTGATATTGTGTATATGGGTATTTATCGGGCACCAGATAAAAATACAAGTGAGGCTTGAATGCAGAGCTTGAACTCACAACCCTGAGATCAAGATCTGAACTGAGATCAGGAATCAGACACTCAATAGAAAAGCCACCCAGGTGCCCCCAAAATATTTTTAAATGTGAATCTCAAATACATGTGACAGTTGATGAGGAGGCAGGGGCCATTGCCTTCATCATAATCTCCTCCTCATCACCGCGTGTTAGTTATTGGTACTCCAACCAGATCCCCTTACCTGGCCTACATATCCATTTTCTAATGCTGAGAGCATTGGCTACTAATAGCTCACAGCTGCCCCCTTCTCTGGAGCTTTGCCCTTAGCTGACAGGACTTCACAGAAATTCATGCTCCTTCTGCAGGTGGCCTATAGCCACTGACTGCCTGATAAGGAAGGTCCAAAGAGTGGCTTTACTCTGTAATACAGTTCACCCTCCAGAGCTCCCCATGGGAGCCACTGAAGCTAAACCCCAGGTGAAAACTGCATCTTCGCTTGACTTCTTCCCTTTTTCTCTCCTGCTTCCTTCACTCCATTATAGGTTCCTGCTGGAAGCATAGCCTCTGTGTATCACATGCATAAGAATCCCCACTTCAGGATCTGGTTTTAGGAAAATTTCCCTAAGACACTTCTCAAATACACCCAGAGATGGCATTCAGAAAGTAGGCAGGAAAGGGGTGGGGAACAAATATCTTCAAGTTACAGAGGAAAGCTTAGATGGTCCCTAAAATTGATAGAACCAAACACTAATGTATAACTCTATCATTTTAAAATTAGAAAAAGGAGCAATAGAAAAATCAAAATATTAATATGATTATCAAACACTGGGAGGAAACAAGAGGGTAGGAAGAAAGAATAATGGAACAAATCTTCAATTTTTACCTAATGGTAAGAGGGAATAAAGAGATATTGCCTACTCTTGATGAATCAAGAAATGGTGGACATGCATATTACTTAGATATTTGGGTACCCTCAGAAAAAAGGAAAAACAGAAATAGTAAAGAGAGGTTTCCTCCAAGAAATGTGTTAAGAAACAGAAAAGGGGAAGCAGGGGTCTGTAGCTTCTTATCATTAACTCTCATATACAATTTGGCATTTTGCCTTATACATGTACCTGTATGCCCAAACACACATACACACACACACATGCACACACAAATAAAACAGCAATTTTTTCCTGAAATTGACTGTAATATATCCCCTAATCAATATACATAATAATATTAGCTAAGATTTTGAGCTAAAAGCTTTACACAGCCTGATTTAATCCTCAGAGACACCCTGCAGTTTAGTTACTATTGTTATCCCCATATTAAAGGCTGAAGACTGAGGCTCATGGAGGTTAAGTAACTTTCCCAAGGTCATGAAGCTAGCATTTCAGGCTAGAAATGAGGTTCAAAACTGAAAATCCACATCCTTAACTTCTGG
This sequence comes from Enhydra lutris kenyoni, assembly GCF_002288905.1. Classification (NCBI taxonomy): domain Eukaryota; kingdom Metazoa; phylum Chordata; class Mammalia; order Carnivora; family Mustelidae; genus Enhydra; species Enhydra lutris. The sequence continues at coordinate 34,194,444 of NW_019154089.1, read as the reverse complement.
GAAACACTACTTCCTGGACCATTTACAATGTCCAAGCCTGTTCTGGGGAAAGGCCTACCCTGAAACTACCACCACTTGGACTCTACCCAATGATTTTATCTAGAATGGTGGTGTTCGTTTCTTCAGGTGTAATAATGAAAAAAGAATGAGTTTTAAAACAGCTCATGCACACCCAAATGTCAGTATGCAAATACTTTACTGTGTTTGAATTCATACAGTATGACTATTCTAGTTGATGAATTGAGTAACTTGTAACTTTCTATTAGTCACTGAACTCCTGGCTTTTCAGATGTGTTACACAGCTTTGGTTAGCTTGCTTATAGACTATTAAGCGGTTCCATGCAAGCATCAAATAATACTCTTAAAAAGTTTTAATCATCATCTATTGATAATACTAGACATACATCATGTGAATTTTTCCAATTAGATGCCTGTGTGTACATTTAAAAAAGAAAATTGTATTCCTAATTAAATCCTACTAAAAGGTTCCTTTTTTTTTGCTTTAGTAAGAACTATGAGTACCCCCCAAATAAATCTTGTCTTTCATTTTGTACATTCATTTTCATTTTTCTCTAGCTGAGATGCCATAAAAACCACTCAGCTCAACATTAGAAATTGAAAATGATGTTGGAGCATGATAATGGCTAAGAATAAGAAGAGAATATCCTGGAATCATAGTAATTCTTGCAAATAAACCAAAAAAAAAAAAAAAAGATAATTTACTGCTCTGCAAAGGCCCACAGCTGGCTTAGTTGATGCATTTTTTACTTTTCTCAAAAAAATAAAAAAATATGAAGAACTGAACATTCTGAATGTCTGAGCATCTTCCAGCCCTTCTCTGGGAAAATTTGGACATGGTCTTCTTCACCACTTAAGGAAGAACAGCCCCAACTGTGAGTTTTCATGAGGTAAACAAGCAGAGTGCATTCTGCATACTCAACTTCAGGACTTACCCACCCCAGTTAAGCATTCTGAGAGCACCCAAAAGCCCCTGATAATCTGGTTCTCTCTTCCAGCCTGACTTTACCTCCTACTTCTCTTCTTTTGCTCACTGGGCTCTAGTCACACACTCTTTCTTTCCATCAAATGCCAAGCTATTTACTGCTTTTGCTATTGCTTTCCTCTAGCTTGGAGGGCTGGGTTCTTCGCATATTCTGGGTACATCTTAAGTGTCAACTCCTCAGAGAGACTTCCCAGGACTCCTCTGAGGTATCCAGGCTCCTCTCACACACATACTATCTCATTCCTCTTTTTTATTTTCTTCCCAAACTTTCAAAAAATATGTTCTTAAAGTCTAGAGATTACCTTTATTTATTTGGCCCAGATAATATATTCTTGGGTCAGGACATAGACTCTGGGTGGACGTCAGAGACCTGGTTTCCCAGTAAATGTCTGCAGTGCAGGAAGGTTTCACTTATAAATTGGGGGACTTGGATTATGAGACCCAAAACTATCCATCACCACACAGTTCACTGTTTATTCTGATATGATTTTACTAGTCCCCGTCTTCATCAACACAGATAAAGTATTCCAGGAAATTTTGCCCAAAAAGATAAAAGTTGCAAATAACTCAACTGTGTTTCCAATAAGTTTCTGAAAGATCCATCAATTCTTCAATAGGAAATATTTGGTGACTGTTTGTTCTCCACGACTTTTAATCCCTGGCCTCAAAATCCTGCCATCTTATGTTCACCAATTCTAAACTATTGTATCATGATCCTCATCCAATCCTATCAAGACCTCCCTGTTCCCTTCAAGGACCCTCCTTAAACAAGACTTCAAGGTCTCCACAAATACCTTGACTGCTCTTGGCCTCTGAGATGTAATCAAGACTGTCTAGGTAGGCAGTGTTTTCTCTTACCACAGTTATTGATAATCTCAGTTTTGACTGATCAACAGGTTGTTCTGAAGGTATCTGGGAAAGTCTGCACTGGGCTGTATAGTTTACATTAAATCTTTCCCATCCTTAGCATTTCTATAAATTGAAGAGGTTGGACTAGGTAATCATTCAAAGACCTTCCAGCTTTGATATTCTTTAAGAGCGTTTCGGAAGATAATCCCTTTCCCTCTTTGCCGTCTCTTTCCAAGCTGAGAGCTTCTTAAAGAAAAAGACAATCTCCTCCTGTGGTTGTCAGAAAGCAGATTCGGGTCAGGTTCTTGGGGTGGCAGGGAGTTCAATGGATCAGTTTTCAAAAGCTAGCTTTATACTTTGCTTCTGCTTGTCACCTCCGGAGGGAGGAGGTGACCATTGTCTGCATTTGTCTTGCTATACAAAAAAGGACCTAAGTGGGAGGGTAGAAACAGGAGCTGCCTCCTTGGCCAAGAGCCACACTTGATGCCTGAATGGAGCTTCCTCCTGAGGATACCTCTTCTCATCCCCGTGGGGGAGACCCTTGGCTGCAGCCACAGCAGTGAGTAGCTAATTGTCTCCAGTGCTCCCTTGACTGCACAAGCAGAATCACAAAGCCTTATGAAGGTGAGAGCTGAACTGACCCCATGTATCTTTGAACAATGCTAAGATGGATGATGAATGGGTATTTGGGAAACATAACAAAGATGATGATTTATATTCATGATGGGCTAATCCCAGAGGGACTTCTGGAATGGGCATATAGCACAGTTCTTTGATCTTTCAGAGTGTGAACTGAGTGAAAATGATTTGAGAAGCCATTCCCTATGAGGTCCAGAGACAAGAGGGTTGGGCTCTGTATAAAGATAATTTTCTTTTCAATTAAACTTCAGATTTGAAAAGTTGAAAGAAGGGCAAAGTAAGTACCCAAATATAATTAAACCAATTGAGGGTGGGGGGATACAAAAAACTCCTTTGCATTTGCAAATGCATGTTTTTACTATCATATTAGTAGTAGTAGTAGTTTGAATTAAGTAACCAAATATATTTTAAACAGCATAAGAACTTGTTTGACTCTCTAATTCAACCCTTATTCAATCTAGTCTGGGAGGTACTTGGTTCTTTGATGCTAATATAAGATAAGCCTATCTCCATGTCCCCACCACTAACCCCATTCCTCTATTCTATTTTTTCCCACATCTCTTAATATGTCCCCTTGGTATATTTCTAGATGTGACAGTTGGGTGTTTTAACTACTCTCTCAGTTCCTGTCACAGGAGGAATCAAGTCAAGAGGTCCTTTCATCTGTAAAATGGGAGTACAAATAGCTGTGCCCAGGAGCTTTCTAAAGATTCTGTTCAAGAATGGGTGTGAGAGATCCTGACATAATGCTTTACGCAGAGTTCCACTCATTGAAAGTTTCCTTTATCCCTCCCTCCTCTCTTTCTTCTTTACCTGAATGAAAGATAATGCAGGAATCTGCCACATGGAGGAAGGCTTGACAGAATTCCCTTTGCCACAGTGTGGTAATCAGCCTTTCTATGCTCTCCTAATGATCACACACCTTCACCTACTTATAAAGAGTATGTGGGTTTAAAAGGGGGAAAAGGCAGTGCATCAAAATCAAATTACTCTGTATGATTACCTTTTCTCCCACTCTGAAAAAAAATTGAGTTTTCATTTAGCCAGCATCCTGAGCATTGTTGCAAATTAACACAGTTAACAATAGGAAAGAAGTGTGCAGCCAAGGCTCTGAATAATCTCACTACATATCTCTCAACAATTAAGTGCATTAATTAAGCCCCTGTATCAGAGGGGATGTTGGTGAAACAGCTCAAATTCAGTTACATCTTTCAGTGCTTCCTGTTCACTCAAGGTTTGGGATAACTCTTCATTGCTCATCAAAGGGTTTGGGATAATTGCCAACAATATGGTCCTGGATTGTTCTGCATGAATGACTTTCAAAATCCCAAATGTTCTTCTTTACTTCTCTTTGCAGCAAGAAGGACTTCAGTGTTGTGATTTGTAGTTCAGTTTCAGAGATCAGAAAACACCTGGGCTCACATGTTGGCTTACCCATTTATCAGATTTCTGACATCACCCTGCCTCAGTTTATCTGTCCCAAGTGAGCAATAGAAGTATCAATTCCATGATGTGTTGGAAGATTAACTGACCTGATGAAGAGTAGGCAACAGCTCAGCTATGTAGTAAATGCTCAATAAACCTTATCTTGTAGTGGAAGTAGTAGTAGCAATAGTAGTAGTAGCAAGCTATGTGGTATATCAGTAGAGCAAGGAGCTGGTCAATGGAAAACTTGGGCTCTGATCCTGGCCCCTATTAGTTTTGACCTCTTTGTCTCAACTCTTCTTTGTTGTGTAAAATTGTTATGCAAAACTGTTATAAGAATTAACTGTTATAATAGATGCAAATGCACTTTGTAAACTATAGAAATCTACGCAATTAATGTCATAGCATTAATCTGTGAAGGTCATTGTTTTTTTCAAGTCTATTAAGAGGGTGGTTGCAAAAGCACCTAAAAAGGACAAACTGCTGTTTATCACTATTGTTCCTATAAAGCTCTTTGATTACAAGAAACCAAAACCAAACAAGCTGCTCATACAAACATGAAGTTTATGGAGAGAATAAAGTAAAACACATCATGGGTATCCATTCACTTATTAAACATATATTTATTGATGGGGCACCTGGGTGGCTCAGTCAGTTAAGCGTCTGCCTTTGGCTTGGGTCCCGATCTCAGGGGAGAGATACCCAGTGGGGTCTCTCAGTGGGGACCCTGCTTCTCCTTCTACCCCTTCCCCTGCTCGCTCTCTCTCTCTGTCAAATAAAAAACAAAAATCTTAAACATATATTTATTGAACACTTTGTTCTAAAAACTGTACTGGATGTTGTATATGTTAAAATGAGTTAAGTCCTTGACTAAAGTAGTTAGCATATTTGAGAATATAAAATGAAAAGCAGGGTGGGACACAAGCAAATACGTGGTAAACAAAAAAGTTCATGTGTATTTACAAATTCAAAAAAGAAACTGATGGTACATATGTAATGAATAGGGCACATGGGACATGGTGCCGATACTAGAGAGGGGAAAGTTTTAAGCCAATACGTGAAGTTAGAGCTCAAGGAAAGCTTTGCATGTAAAGGGAATGCATCTTCTTATAAGTCTATAAGGCAGGAAAAAGCTTGGCAAACCCAAGAAATGAGAGATATCCAGTGTGTCAGGGGCTTGATTCAGGGTAAATGGCTTAGGTCTGGGCAGGAGACACAAATCCAGTCATTTGTTTGTTCAGCCATTCATTTAGCACATACTTACTGTCTACTTTGTGTCAGGCCCTGCTCTGAACCAAACAGATGAGGTCTACCCAAGGTGACTGACCCCCCCCATTCAAATAAGGAATTAGACAGTTTTTTAAAAATGAATAAATAAAAACTTAATATATACCAGCATATAAATAATGTTGAACTGAGATCAGCTAGAGATATGTCTCAGTCCATTCAGACTGCTAGAACAGGGTACCACAGACTGAGTGGCTTATAAACAACAGATATTTATTCCTCACAGTACTAGAAGCTAGTAAGTCCAAGATCAACATTCAGTGTCTGGTGAGAGCTTGCTTTCACCAGCAAGCTCACAACTGTCTCCTCTATGTGTCCTCACAAGGTGAAAAGGGTGAGGAAGTTCTCCAAATCTCTTCTATAAGGACACTAATTGCCTCCCAAAGGCCCCAACTCGATATACCACCATTTTGGGGATTAGATTTCAATAGGAGTGGGGGGCGAACACAAACATTGAGTTCAAAACAGGAAATGTGAATAGAGAAGAGAAGGGAAATTTTAGCGGAGTCCAAGGAACTCCACATTTTGAGATCAGGTGTAGGAAATGAAGCCAACAAAGAAGGCGAAGAGAAGTGTTCAGAGGGGTAAGAAAATAAGAGGAGTGAATGATGCCACAGATATTTAGAAAGAGGAGGGGGAGGAGGAGAGGGAGAAAGAGGGGGAAGGGGAAAGGGAGGGAAGGGGCTGGGGGAAGGAGAAGAAGAAGAGGAAGAAGGTGGTCAAGGAATGAGTGATGGAAGACAGCAAAGCACAGACAACCAGTCTGCCCAACTCCAGGGACTGGAAGGTCAGGAATGAATACTTTTTGTTTTGCTGGGAGGCTGCATGGTTATTTCCACTGCTTACTTCTACAACTTTTGTCTACTTTCCTATTTCTATTAGCAGATTGACTTCCCCAGGTGACTCCTGGCTACCATATGTTCCTCCAGAACTTAGGTTTGCCTGACCTTTGTGTGTGTCTTCTGATACCTCCATCCAGTTCCAGTTCTGTGTGAGATTTAGTTCCAGTGCTGACATCATCATCCACAGACCCAGCTTCTCATTATTGCAGCTCAGAATGTCTGGGAGTCAGAATCTGATGGTTTGTCTCAGATTAGTTGTTGGTTTTTACTCCATCCATCTGAGACAAACGTAAGGGTATTCTCATAGGGTAGCTGATGCTATCTAGCTAACTCCTCTTCCTTCTGCAGGGCTATGGGTAGGAAGAGCAAATAATTTTAAAGAATAGAGTACGACCTGCACAGGTACTGCAGTATGGGCTACTCTAACAATGTACCCTGTTACATGACATTCTCTTAAATAATTAGTAGATGCATCTGTGTCTACTAACATGATCATGATTGTCATTGCCAGTCAAACCACACTGAAGGTGCAGTCTAGGCACCATATCAAGGGATGACAGATACAAATACTCAAATACTGACAGCAACACACATGAAGTTAAATAATGCAGGAGTAAGACAGTAAAGAACAGTGGAGACTGGCAAAGAAGTCAGCCCCTCGTCATGTCCGGCTGATGATTATAGTGCAGGAATGTGGGCTTGGTATTTGCCAGATCTTCTGATATTTCAAAATGTTTCAAGAAATGTAGATTATAATGCAAAAATGCCAATTCTAAAATATTAGCAAAAAACAACAACAAAAAAGCAACCTGACCACTGCTATGGAGGGCAGACAAAATAAGACTTCAGGTGGAATCCAGCCATAGTCTGTTTGAACTTTCTGCTCTAAATCCTTCACTGGGGAAATTAGAGAAGCTCCTGAAAATCCACTTATGAAAATTTTTAATTGTTACTATTATTGTTGTTATAAAAAGTAAGACATTGTTCTGGGAACCATCCCAATTATTCTAAATATGAAATCTCATTATACCTTTACAAGAACTGTAAGACAGAGGTAAATACCCTTTTTACACTAGAGGGTAAAGAAGATTAGAAAGCTGAAGTGACCTGTTCAAGGTCACCCATTTAGTTAAGCAAATTTGAATTATGATGAAGCAAGAAACCAAGCTATGGTTATCTCACTCCGAAGCCTATGCTTATTACCCAAATTACTTAGGTTTCATTAAGTAATGTTATGATGTCTTACCTCTCTAAGAGAGTCCCTCTCTAAGGCTCCAGGATCTTTTTTTTTTTTTAAGATCTTACTTATTTGAGAGAGGGAGAATGCACATGTGCCTGTGGGGAGGGGCACAGGGGGAGGGAGAGGAAGAGGGAAAGAATCCCAAACAGACTTCATAAGGAACAGGGCGCCTGAGGAAGAGCTATACTCAGGACCTTGAGATCATGACCTGAGCCAAAGCCAAAAAGTCCACGGTTAACGGACAACCACCCAGGTGCCCCTCAGGACTTTTTTAATCATGATGTTGAGGCTTGTATGATCCTTCAGTTCTTTCCAGGTTCAGAGCAGTCATGCCAGTCAGGGGATCCTCTGTGTAATGAGCCATTCTCACCACCAGCCTCCTTTCTTAAGGATCCCCTAGAATCCCCATCATGGGGAAATCTCCCCAAATGATTTTGAGCACCAGTGGTTTCAAAAAAGAAACACGTTAAGTATGATAATCACCACAAAATCCCCAGTTCCTTCATTTATTCTTTACAAATGGGGGGGGGTGCGGATGTCTATAAAAGAAGGGGGTAGGGATCGTGGCATGAAATGAGAAGGAAGTGATTCATATACACGTGAATGCATGATTCAGAGAGAAGCTGACAGATGCTTAGAAAATCCTTCAGAAAACGGGCAAAATCATAAAGTCCCAAGCACATTTGTTTAAAAATCTAAAGCAGTGCACTTCAGAGACTCAAGAAAATATATCAGCAGGAAAGGTAGTGGGAAGGTTCAGAAGACATGTCCCCCCCAGAGCTGGTCCATCTGCCCTTTGTCCTGATTCTGGGATGCTGGCTCCAATTTTGCCTCTGATGTAGCCCATCAGTAATTAAATCACTGTCCTGGCTCTCTGTTGCTAAAAAGGACTGGGGTTTAAAATAGAACTCCTGCTGGGCAGAGTCTTGTGGGATTGAGCTTTTTATCCAGTTCTGATAAGCTTTCTGCCACCTACCGCTTGCCTCCCCTCCCCTCACAGTTTATTAAATGGGGAGTTGGTTCCTTGGAGCTCCGTGGTATAGCTCAGGACACTGAGTCATCTAGCAGAGCTAAAACACATTCCTAGGATGTTTGGAGGGAAGGAATAAATTTAACCTTTTCACTGGACTGGTGTGTAAAGTGAGGCCCAGTAAAGGATATGAGAGCTACATTGTGTCAGTAACGAAAAGAGCCTCACACTCTGAATAAGTCCATAGTCTTCCCAATTTTTCAAACTGCCTCACACATAAATAAGGAGACAAAGACTCTTACTGCAATATGATCCTTCATGAATACTCTGTTTTCCTCTAGGCTAACAATTAGTAATTATATTAACCACAGAGTACTTACTATGTGCTTAGTTAAGATCATGATAGTGATATTATATCTCATTCAATCATCTCAGAAAATGCTCACATTTCCATTTTTGCAGATGAAGACTCTGAAGCCCAGGGTGGCTTAGGACAGATCCAAGGTTTGACTCTGGGTCTCTTAAATGTTCAGGCTGTCCTCTTATCCCTACACCATGTCAAGGCTGACAAGTAACATTTTCTTGTCTCTCTCCTTGTTCTGAGTGACAGAGAGCCTTGCTATAAAAGTGTGAATTGCCCTGACCAGCAGAATCAGTATCTCTTGGGAGTTTATTAAAAATACAAAAACTCAAGGCCCCTTGAATCAGAATCTGCATTTTCATAGAATGTCCAGGGAAGGCAGAGTTAACACAATGACATTTCAGTAGCTTTGGTAGCTAGAAATGTCTTTCAAGAGCAGTGAGTTCAATACCCTGATTTTCTAGAGAAGAAACTGGGGCTTAAAGAGTGATTCACTGGGCCCACCTTCTAGATCCTTGAATACTCAATTTAGTGCATTTTCTTTGAGCAATAATACTGAGTGGAGAATGAAGATGGGATGTTTTCCCTTCATACTGATGTGGGAAACAAAGGCAGAAGAAAAGTTATTCAATTTCCTTACTACCTAAAGCCCACTGACAAGTCCTTGAAACAGGCAGAGTGACATTCCTCTAGGGACTCAGCTGCCTCCACCTTAATACTTCGCTAAGAGCAAAAGGCAATCCTAGCCTGGCCGCCCCCCAAACCCAACCAGGATCCTGTAAGTCTACTTTAACATATAAAAATTCCTTTGGAAACTTCCTTTATCTCTAAACCCTCCAAGATAAGTGCTGGCAATCATCCCAAGCATATGGCCCACCGATATACATCTGAAGGGTCTCATGACTTAAGGTTTTATTAGACGATAATAAATGACCTTTTCCCAACAACAGCTAGCCCCTCAAGGTCCTGGAAATCTTCCTTCCAAAATTCCTTAGAGACTTACGCTCTCCTTGACCCCCTCCCAACTTGCAAGTATATAATCAGCCACCCCTCCTAACCCCTGGGCTTAACCAACTGAGCCACCCAGCAGCTCTTTCTGTCCATGGGTCCTGTCTCCATGCTTTAATAAACCACCTTTATGCACCAAAGACATCTGAAGAATTCTTTCTTGGTCGTAGGCTCCAGACTCCACCCCACTGAACCTCACTTATATTCTAAAACTTCATCAACATCCTCTCACCCCCACCCCAGATACTAGGTAAGGGGCAGACTGCTAGAGTTCCTCATCTCTAAATCACTCTTTCAAAAGAGACCAACAGAATTATATGTAGTTCAGGGTCATTATCATATTCCATTTCTTATATTCTTATTAAATTCAGGCCCAGTTAAGATTAAAAAAAAAATTATATTCAGAGAGTTGATATTTTTCCTCTTGTTAAATTGAACTGTGGGAGGTATCATATGCTGAACTGGTACATTTCAAAAGACAAAAACCCTAATGTTTTAAGGAGTGTTTTTCCCCATTAACATGTTGCTAAGCAACATTTTTACAATATCAGCAGCTCTATAACTACAAACTGAATGAATGTCTGGAAATGGAGAAAAAAATCAGAAAAGCAAAGAAAGAGAATTTATCCCTTCTGTTAGTGTACATATAATTCCTGTTTACTAGAGTTGCAGTGATCTCAAATATGTTAAAGCAGAAATAAGGGAGCACTTTCTCCCCAATGAGCTAACAATAATCATGTGATATTCATGAGAGTTATCCCCTATTTTTGATAATAAAATATTCATTAATTTTCATATTAAGAAAACTTCAAAAAATACAAAAATAGAAGAGTATAATGAACTCCCATATACCCATCAACGAGCTTTAACAATTTTCAACTCATGGCCAATCTTGTTTTATCTATTTCTTCTCCTATTTCCCACTTATTTGAAGCAAATACCAGACATCATAACATTTCATCTGTAAATATTTCAGTATTTATCTTGGAAAGGCAAGGTCTACCTCCCTTTTTTTTTAAGCAAAAGCCCAATATAATTATCACATCTCAATCAGAAGTTAATAATCATTCTTTAATGTTATCAAATATCTGATGTTCCAATTTCCAATTATTTCATGTTTTCTCTTTTAACCATTTCAATGAGGATACCAATAAGGTCCATATGTTGACTGGTTAATGTGTGCCTTAAATTCACTTTAATATATAAGCTCCTTTCCATCTGACTTTTTTCCTTCAACTTAATTTAATAAAGGAATTAGATCATTTGCCCTGTAAAGACTCCTCAAGTTTGTATTTCACTGCTTCTATCTTTGTGCTTCTGGCAAATTGTTTAGATCTAAAGGCTTGATCAGACTGAGGATTGATTTTTTTTTTTTTTTTTTTTTTTTGGCAAGACTAATTTGTAAGTGATATATTCTTGTTTCAGGAGGCATATAAGGTCTGGTTACCTTTTTGTAATGTTAGTAGACTTTTGTGATATATAATGTGATCCATTAATTCACTACAGATTGCAAATAATGTTCTTCTCTTATTAGCTATAACGTTTCTATGTAGAAAAATTTGCCTTCACCATCCATTTGTGTACCACGTGATGTGCTTCATATGGGAAAGGAAGGATAAATGCTTGATTCTTACCTGCTATTTACCAGTTGTCAAAATGATGGGCTTACTAGCACCTGCCAATGGTGACCAGTTAGGATTTGTTTTGCTACCATCATAGATAAGACATTGTTCAGTCATTTGCAATTATTTGTTGGTGTTTAATTGGTCCTATAATTGGCCACGGAGAACTTCTTCAAGTTGACTGGAGTCTTTTTTCAGTGTTACCATGTGGGAAAAACCAAAACACAAGTATGATGTTTTCTTTGATTTTTTTTTTAAGATTTCATTTATTGATTTGAGAGAAAGAGAGCACCAGCAGGGGAAGGGCAGAGACATAAAGAGAAACAGGCTCCCTGATAAACAGGAGCCCCATGGGGGCTTGAGTGGGGCTTGATCCCCTGGGATCATGACCTGAATCAAAGGCAGGTATTTAACCAACTGAGACATCCAGGTGCCCCACAATGTTTTTGGAGCAGTTCTTTAACAAGAGTTAATAGATAATACTTAAAATTAAAAGAAAAACAGTTCTTTGTCTATTTCTTTTATGAATATCTGATCTTTTTAAACATTCAGTCTTCATGGTGGTCGATTTTGATAAGGTACATTCTTTAAAATGACACATTTCACTTAGCCTTTCAAACTTAATTGCGTAGAGTTGTGCAAAATAATCTCTATTGACTTTAAAGTTCCTTGGTTTTGAAGATTATTTCCTCTTGTCAATTCAATTTTTATACGCATGTGTTCTCTTTTTTGTCCTACTGAAGTTAGCTAGTAGTTTGCCTACATTTATTTATTTATTTATTTTTCTTTTTAAAGAATCAGCTTTTGGTGCACCTGGGTGGCTCAGTCCTTAAGCTTGTGCCTTTGGCTCAGATCAAGATCCCAGTGTCTAGGGACGGATTCGCATCAGGCTCCCTGCTCAGCAGGAAGCCTGCTTTTCCCTCTCCCCCTCCCCCTGCTTGTGTTCCCTCTCTCCTTATGTCTTTCTCTGTCAAAAAAATAAGTAAATGAATAAATAATCTAAAAAAAATCAGTTTTTGGACTTACTTACTAATTCTACTTATTCTCTGTTTTCCACTGGAATTTCCTTTGCTTTCTTTTTGCTTTGCATTGTTTTTCTTTTCTAGCACTTGAGTCTTTAATCCACTTAAACTTCAGAATTTAATTTTTAATGTTATGGTTACTTAATGCTGTCAAATTCCCTCTGATTTTATCTGTATACCATAGGTTCTGATTTTGTGTTTTCAAGAAATTCTGTGATTCAAGCATTCTTTAGTAACAAGGGCTTGTGTTTTCTTTTTGATTTCTAAGTAAAAGGCCTTTCTGGTTTTCTTTTTTTTTTTTTTTATACCTTGTTTTAGCACTTTGAAAATGGAGGATTCTCTTCATTATTATTCCTATTCTTTGGAATTCATCTAAGACTTTCTTTATGGCCAATAATATGATCAATTTTTGTGAACATTACACGTACTCTTGACAAGATATATTCTCTAGTAGGTGAGTTTACAGTTTAGTTACTGCCTTGTCAGGATAACAATATCATGACCTCCTCTTCCTTTTTATTTGCATTTGCTGGGCCCAAATTTTTCCCCACTTGAATCTCTTTATTTAGATATGTTTGCTGTATATAGCAGCATTTCCCTGTACTAAACCATCAGAAAATTTTTCATCTTTCCTTTTTTTTTTTTTAAGATTTTATTTATTTATTTGACAGACAGAGAGATCACAAGACAAGTAGGCAGAGAGGCAGGCAGAGAGAGGGGGGGAAGCAGGCTCCCGGCTGAGCAGAGAGCCTGACTCAGGGCTCTATCCCAGGCACCTGAGATCATGACCTGAGCCAGGCAGAGGCTTAACCCACTGAGCCACCCAGGCGCCCCTCTTCTTTATTTCTTAATAGATTGGTAAGATCAGTTAAATTTATTTATGTGGTTGATAGGTTTGGCTGATATATTTTATGCACGTAGATTTTTAAAATGTGATGTATTTCTTTTGCTTTCTTTGTATGTATTTTTTGCTCTTATGAAAGTGTGCATTCTTGTTTTGTTGATTATTATATGCTTTTGCTATTATAACTTTATGTAATACCCTTAAATCTTTCTTACCCTTATTTCATCTCTGTTATTTCTCAATGATGAGCAATACTGAATTTTCTAGCAATTTCCTCTCCCTTCATTCTCATCTAGCATCTAATGAGAAAGACTATTCTTTTACTCCTAGTTAATAACAAGAAAACAATTAGCAAGCATATTTTCCATATGCTCATGACATTTTCTCCCCATTTTTGGGAGTTATAATATATTTATAATGTTAAATATTTTCTCCCTTACAACCATCACTTATTATTAGTTCTATAAAAATATATAATAATGCTTACCATAAGTCTTTATACAAATGTTTTCAGGGTGCCTGGGGGGCTCAGTTGGTTAAGCATCTGCCTTTGGCTCAGGTCATGATTCTAGGGTCCAGGGATCGAGTCCCACATCAGGCTTTCTGCTAAGCAGGGAGCCTGCTTCTCCCTCTGTCTTCAGTTCCCCGTTTGTGCTCTGTCAAATAAATAAATAAAATATTTTTAAAAAGGTCTATTAAATGTCTTCCTAGGCCTTTTGGTTTTGTAAAATTTATCTTCCAGTGCATTTCTCGGCAAAGTCCTATGGAAACAATATTTCCTGAGTTTAGTGTGCTGATAACAGAATATTTGTGGCTCCATAACTGAAAGCTAGTTTGGCTGGATATAAAATCTACACTTTAAAATTCTGTGTCTTTGAGAACCAAAGTTTTCTATTAGAAAATCTGAAACAAATGCAATTTTCTTTCCTTCATGAGTGAGCATGTACCCAAAGATTGACTTTACATTTTGGGTGTTTTTTTGTTTTGGTAAAACTCAGTAGATCTAAAATATTTTTGAGTCACTCTGTGTTGATTTTCCAAGTACAAAGTGTGTTTTTTTAAGATGAAGTTTCAAGTTTTGTTCTTATTTCAAGAAAATGTTCTTTGTAGCTTTCAGCTTTTTTTTTTTTCATTGCTTCAGAGTTACTATAGGGCATCCATGTTAGATAGTCTTTACCTATCTCTTGTATTTCCCATTTTCCCTCAAATTCTTTTTTCTCTTTACCTCTTTTCAAAATTTCCTTAATTTTCTTCCTTTCAACTTCCACTTTCCATTACATTGTCTATGCTGTTTATTTGCTCTTATGTGCCTTCTAGTTTAGTCCTCATTTCTGATATGTTCTTTACTTATAATTCTTCCCTATATTGTATCACCTTATCTTTTTATTTTAAAAAATTTTCATTCCAATTTATGTTGTTCTTATATTTTTAGTGCCACTTTATTTCTTTTAGCTCATTGAGTGTAGAGATGTTTTTCTTCTCTTTTTTCTCCTTTATTCTTATAATTTGATCAGGATTTGAACACTATTCTTTCCCCATTGCTCACCATATGATTACTTTTCCTAAACTTTTAGGAAAGAAGACTGAACTGGGATTTCTTTTCTAGGTTTATTGATCAGAGCTCCTTCTTCTGTTGTCTTTGCAGCACGTGCAAACACATGCACACACAACACACACACACAGACACACACACACACACACACTCCCTGATAATCTTGTATTTTCCAAATCTTCTTCTTCTGTTGTCCTTCCCCAATTTTATTTCAACCTTCTTTTTCTTGTGTCCCCAACAGACCCAATCTAATCCATTTGGATTCCACCCCTAGTAGTTTTCCTCAGTCCTGTAAGGGAGCTTCAGTTGGGCAGTTGTGAGAATTCTTTAGTCTCATTATGTTTCGGTCTTCTCTGACCTTACCATCAATCCCCTGTGCTCACTCTTAAATTGGAGTGTGCAAAGAATCCCTTGATGTTTTCTCTTCTTCTTAATCTACCATGCTTTCCAGTGATTTCTTACCAGTGGTTTTAGAATTCTCCTGTTCTCAGTTTCATCCAACACTCTATCACTTCCCTCTGCTTCCCTCTGAATAGATTCTAATATGGCACACAGGATTTTTGTAACTGTTGGCAGTTTGTCCCCAGCCTTCCATACTTTGCATTTATTGTAGGTATGATTGATGAATGTTTGGTTTTGATACCCTACCTCTCTGTTTCTATAGGAATATTTGGAGATATGTTTAAAAGTACAACATCATTATAATTTTCTTCAGGATAATTTTAAATTGTCTAGCAATACAATGTCTGATCCTTCTTTTCCATGTTACAGTAGATCCTGATATGGAATTGTAAGGTTGTGAGAGTGTTGGGAATCATTTTATCCCTCCACATTTTATCTCCTTACAAATGCTTTTATACCTAATGATTTGCCAGCCTTCTGGGAAACTCATTCTATTGACAATAGTCTGTATTGATTAAAAGGCACTTTTTAGGTTGAAATTAAATTTGGGTCATTATTTCACATTTGGATAACTCTAGACATATTTTTCTGGGTTGTTCACTTGAGGGAAGCATATTAAGAATAAGAAAACAACAATTAAGAGTGTAAAACAAATGAAGGAATCTAATTCTCATGTGCATTAATTAGTGTTACAATTTTCCGGCAATATCTGTATTCTAACCCTGGTTAGATTCATCTTAAATATAGAATAATATGAGCCAAAAGTTAGTGAGCATTTACAATATGTTATTCAATGTCCTAAGTATGTTGTGGTTTTAACTATAATTTGTTCCACACAATATTCTTAAAACATTTTATTATTATTCCCACTTTACTCGAGTGGAAACTGAAGTGCAAAGAATTTAAGTTACATGCTCAAGATCACAGAGTTTGTAAGTAGTAGAGCCAACTCAAGTAATTCAAACTCAAGTAATCTTATTCCAAAACTCACTATCTCAATAATTGTGTAAATATTTTTGCCATGAAGATTCCGGATCAGAATCTTATGCTTATCCCTACAAGTTAGTTATAAATAAACCATGTATAGGGAGGAGCAACATGGCGGAGGAGTAGGAGACCTAAATATCCTCAGGTCCCAGGAGTTTAGCTACATAGTTATCAAGCCATTCTGAACACCTACAAACTCAACAGGAGATCGAAGAGAAGAAAAGAAGCAATACTAGGAACAGAAAAACTGCCACTTTCTGGGAGGTAGGATGTGTGGAGAACTGAATCTGAAGCGATATGTGGGAAAACAGACTGCAGAGGGAGGGGCTGGCTCCTGGCAAGCAGTAGAGTGGGAGAATACAAAACTGGAACTTTTAGAAGTCTGCTCTACTGAAGGACGTTGCTCCAGAGGCTAAGTGGGGAGTGGAGCCCTTGCAGGGACAGTGTGGTCTCAGGACTCGCAGGGTCACAAAAAGACCAGGGGTGTCTTGAGTGTGACAGAGCTCCCAGGTATCAGAGCAAGGAAGCCAGGTGAAGAGACAGAGCCAAGGATGGGACTTTCAGCACAGGGTTACCTTAAATTGTGATCCAGAGCACAGTCGGACCACTGCTCTTTGAGCAGTGACCCCCCAAGTGGCAGATCTGGGGAGATCCCCTCTTTCCTCCCCTGGGAGGAACAGCACAGGAGCATACTACAGGAATGTGCTGGGTTTGGAGACGCCAAACAGTGCATGCACCAGAGATAGAAACATTTGGTCACAAGCTGGGTGAGCACAAAGCATGGCCAGAGACCAGAGAGATGGGAGTGATTCACTGCTTTTTTCTGAGGGCACAGTGAGAAGTGATGCCCCAAGCTCTCAGCTACTACCAGGCTGGAGATTGGGAGGCCGCCATCTTCATTCTGTTCTCCAAAACTGTACAGAAAGTGCTCAGGGAACAAAAGCTACTGAGAGCAAAACAGAGCAGATAACACCTTGCCCCTGGCAAAGGGTGGTGCAACTCCACCTCCAGGCAAAGACATTTCCAGTACTAGAGGCCCCTCCCCAAGAAGATCAAAAAGAACATCCAGCCAAGATCAAATTCACTAATCAGTGAGAACTGTGAAACTCCAGATCTAGGGGAAAGCAACACAGAATTCATGGCTTTTTTCCCATGATGCTTCAGCCTTCAAAGTTAAATGTTTTTAATTTTGTTTTTTTCATATTCTATTTTTCTAAATTTTTCCTCATTCCTATGTTAATGTTTTTTAACTATTTTATCTTATCAATACCTTTTTAAAAATCTTTTTAAATTTTTCACTGTTATAGTCATATTATTTTTAAATTATTTTTATTAACATACAATGTATTATTTGCCCCAAGGGTACAATGTTAATCATCAGGCTTATGCAATTCACAGCAATCACATATCTTCCCTAATGTCCATAACCCAACTATCCTATCCCTACCACCCCACCACCCAGCAACCCTCAGTTTGTTTTGTGAGATTAAGCATCTGTTTCGGTTTGTCTCCCTCCCCATCGCATCTTGTTTCGTTTTTTCCTTCCTATGGTGATATTCTATACCTTCATTGTATTTAACCTTATTTTTTGTATACATACAGGTTTTTCTTTCTTTAAAATTTTCAATGAAGTTTCTTCTAATAGACCAAAATATACCCTGAATCTAGTAAATGGCTTTGTTCTATGCCCCAGCCTAAACACATTCTGTCCTTTTTTTTCTTTTCTTTTTTCAACCAACATCTTATCAATTCCTTTTTAGAATATTTTTATATTTTCATCTTTACAGTCATATTCCATCCCTTCATTCTGTTTCCCCTTATTTTTCTGTGTGTGCATATATATATAGATTGATAGATAAATCGATCTATATATATCTCTCTTTCCTTAAAATTTTGGGAGGTAATTTCTACTAACAGACTAAAATACATCCAAAATCAAGTGTACAGCTCTGTTCTATTCACCACTCTATTATAAATACAAATATAAATATAAAAATAAATATAAATATATACATATTCTCTTTTTCCTTTTTTTCCTCCTTTCTTCTCCCCCTGGTTTCGCTCTCTTTTGATTTGGTTAGTGTATATTTTTCTGGGGTCATTGCTACCCTTTTAGTATTTCCTTCTCTCATTCCTCTATTCTTATCTGCATAAAATGACATGGCAGAAAAGCTCATCATAAAAAAAACAAAAAATAGGCAGTACCGATGTAAAGGGACCTAATCATTACAGACATTAGTAATATGTCAGACCTAGATTTTAGAATGACAATCACCAAGGTGCTAGCTGGGCTCAAAAAAGGCACAGAAGATACTAGAGAATCCCCTTCTGGAGAAACTAAAGAACTAAAATCTAACCAAGTTGAAATCAACAATGCTATTAATGAGGTGCAATAAAAAATGGAGGCTCTTACTGCTAGGTAAATGAGGCAGAAGTGAGAATTAGTGATATAGAGGTACAAATGATGGAGAATAAAGAAACTGAGCAAAAGAGAAACAAACAACTACTGGATGACAAGAGGAGAATTCGAGAGATAACTGGTACCAGAAGATGAAAAGATATTAGAATAATTGGGATCCCAGAGGAAGAAGAAAGAGAGATAGGGGCAGAAGGTATACTGGAGCAAATTGTAGTAGAGAATTTCCCTAATTTGGAGAAGGGAACAAGCATCAAAATCCAGGAGGCACAGAGAATCCCCCTCAAAATCAATAAAAATAGGCCCACACCCCATCATCTAATAGTAGAACTTACAAGTCTTAGTAACAAAGAGAAAATCCTGAAAGCAGCTTGGGGCAAGAGGTCTGTATCATACAATAGTAGAAATATTAGATTGGCAGCAGACCTATCCACAGAGATCTGGCAGGCCAGAAAGGACTGGCATGATATATTCAGAGCATGAAATGAGAAAAATATGCAGCCAAGAATACTATATCCAGCTAGGCTATCACTAAAAACAGAAGGATAAAAAGCTTCCAGGACAAACACAAACTAAAGAATTTACAAACACCAAACCAGCCCTATAGGAAATATTGAAAGGGGTCCTCTAAGCAAAGAGAGAGCCTAAAAGTAAAATACCAGAAAGGAACAGAGACCATATACAGTAACAGTCACCATACAGGCAATACAATGGCACTAAATTCACACCGTTCAGTAGTTACCCAAAACATAAATGGGCTAACTACCTCAATCAAAAGACACAGGGTATTAAAATGGATAAAACACAAGACCCACCAATATGCTGTCTGCAAGAAACTCATTTTAGACCCGAATACAACCCTAAATTTAAAGTGAGAGGGTAGAAAACAATTTACTATGCTAATGGACGTCAAAAGAAAGCTGGGATGGCAATCCTTAGATAAATTAGATTTTCAGCCAAAGACTACCATAAGAGATGAGGATGGACATTATACCATACTTAAAAGGTCTGTCCAACAAGAATATCTAAAAATTTTAAACATCTATGCCCCTAACATGGGAGCAGCCAACTATATAAACCAACTAAAAACAAAATCAAAGAAACACATCAACAATAATAATAGTAGGGGACTTCAACACCCTCCTCACTGAAGTGGACAGATAATCTAAGCAGAAGATCAACAAGGAAATAAAGACTTTAAAGGACACACTGGGCCAGATGGACATCACAGACATATTCAGAACATTCCATCCCAAAACAACAGAATACACATTCTTCTCTAGTGCACATGGAACACTCTCCAGAACAGATCACATCCTGGGACACAAATCAGGTCTCAACTGGTACCAAAAGACTGGGATAATTTCCTGCATATTTTCACACCACAGTGCTTTGAAACTAGAATTCAGCCACAAGAGGGAAGTTGGAAATAACTCAAATGCATGGAAGCTAAAGAGCATCCTACTAAAGAATGAATGGGTCAACCAGGAAATTAAATAAGAATTGAAAAATTTCATGGAAATAAATGAAAATGAAAACACAACTGTTCAAAATCTTTGGGACACAGCAAAGGTGGTCCTGAGAGGAAAGTATATAGTGATACAAGCCTTTCTCAAGAAACAAGAAAGCCTAACCCTATACCTAAAGGAGGTGGAGAAAGAACAGCAAAGAAAGCCTAAACCCAGCAGGAGAAGAGAAATAATAAAGATCAGAGTAGAAATCAATGAAACAGAAACCAAAAGAACAGTAGAATAAATCAATGAAACTAGGTACCGATTCTTTGAAAGAATTAATAAGACTGAAAAACCCCTCGCCAGACTATCAAAAAGAAAAGAGAAAGAACCCAAATTAATAAAATCATGAATGAAAGAGGAGAGATCACAACCAATACCAAAGAAATACAAACAATTTTAAGAATATATTATAAGCAACTACATACCAGGAAATTTGACAATCTGGAAGAAATGGATGCATTCCTAGAGATCTATAAACTACCACAACTGAACCAGGAAGAAATAGAAATCCTGAACAGACCCATAACCAGTAAGGAGATTGAAGCAGTCATCAAACATCTCCCAACAAACAAGAGCCCAGGGCCAGATGGCTTCCCAGGAGAATTCTACCAAACATTTAAAGAAGAATTAATACCCATTCTCCTGGAACTTTTCTAAAAAAGTAGAAATGGAAGGAAAACTTCCAAACTCATTTTATGAAGCCAGCATTACCCTGATCCCAAAACCAGACAGAGGCTCCATCAAAAAGTAGAGTTACAGAACAATATCCTTGATGAACACCGTTGCAAAAATTCTCACCAAAATACTAGCCAAAAGGATCCCACAGTACATTAAAAGGATTATTCACCACGACCAAGTGGGATTTATTCCTGGGGAGCAAGTTTGATTCAACATCCACAAATCAATCAATGTTATAAAATACATTAATCAAAAAAAGTAGAAGAACCATGTGATACTGTCAATAGATGCATTTGACAAAGTACAACATCTTTTCTTGATCAAAACTCTTCACACTGTATGCATAGAGGGCACATACCTAATAATATCAAAGCCATCTATGAAAAATCCACAGCGAAAAAAACTGAGAGCTTTTCTGCTAAGGTCAGGAACACGGTAGGGATGTCCACTATCACTACTGCTATTCAACATAGTACTAGAAGTCCTAGTGTCAGCAATCAGACAACAAAAAGAAATAAAAGGCATCCGAATCAGCAAAGAAGTCAAATTCTCACTGTTTGCAGATAATATGACACTTTATGTGGGAAACCCAAAAGACCCCACTCCGAAACTGCTAGAACTCATATAGGAATTCAGCAAAGTGTCAGGATATAAAATCAATGCACAACAACCAGTTGCATTTCTATATACCAACAGCAAGACAGAAGAAAGAGAAATAAGGAATTGATCCCATTTATAATTGCACCCAAAACCATAAGATACCTTGGAATAAACCTAACCAAAGAGGCAAAGAATCTATATTCAGAAAACTATAAAGTACTCATGAAAGAAATGGAGGAGCAGAAAAACATTTCATGCTCATGGATTAGAAAAACAAATATTGTGAAAATGTCTATGCTACTTAAAGCAATCTATACATTTAATGCAATCCCTATGAAAACACCATCAATTTTTTTTTCAAAGAAATGTAACAAATAATCCTAAAATTTATATGGAACAAGAAAAGACCTGGAATGGCCAGAGGAATGTTGAAATAGAAAATCAAAGTTGGCGGCATCAGAATTCCAGACTTCAAGCTCTATTACAAAGCTATCATCATCAAGACAGTATGGTACTGTCACAAAAACAGACACATAGATCAATGGAACAGAATAGAGAGCCCAGAAATGGACCCTCAACTTTATGGTCTACTGATCCTCAACAAAGCAGGAAAGAATGTCCAATGGAGAAAAGACAGTCTCTTCAACAAATAGTGTTGGGAAAACTGGAGAGCCACATGCAAAAAAATGAAACTGGACCATTTCCTTATACCACATACAAAAATGAACTCAAAACGGATGAAAGACCTCAATGTGAGACAGGAATCCATCAAAATCCTTGAGGAAAACACAGGCAGCAACCTCTTTGACCTCAGCTGCAGCAACTTCTTCCTAGAGACATCGTCAAAGGCAAGGGAAGCAAGGGCAAAAATGAACTATTGGAACTTCATCAAGATCAAAAGCTTTTGCACAGCAAAGGAAACAGTCAACAAAACCAAAAGACAACTGACAGAATGGGAGAAGATATTCACAAATGGCATATCAGATAAAATCTATAAAGAACTTATCAAACTCAACATCCAAAGAACAAATAATCCAATCAGAGATGGGCAGAAGACATGAACAGGCATTTCTGCAAAGAAGACATCCGAATGGCCAACAGACACATGAAAAAGTGCTCCACATCACTCAGCATCAAGGAAATACAAATCAAAACCACAGTGAGATACCACCTAACACCAGTCAGAATGGATAAAATTAAGCAGTCAGGAAAAGACAGGTATTGGAGAGGATGCGGAGAAAGGGGAACCCTCCTACACTTTTGGTGGGAATGCAAGCTGGGGCAGCCATTCTGGAAAACAGCATGGAAGTTCCTCAAAAAGTTGAGAATAGAGCTACCCTATGACCCAGCAATTTCACCACTGGGTATTTACCCTAAAGATAAAAATGCAGTGATTCAAAGGGGCATGTTCACCCGAATGTTTATAGCAGCAATGTCCACAATAGCCAAACTATGGAAAGAACATAGATGTCCTTCAACAGATGAATGTATAAAGATGATGTGATATAGATCTATAGATCTATAGATCTATAGATCTATATCACATCATCTTTATGTATATATCTATATCTATAGATATATATATGTATCTCATACAATGGAATACTATGCAGACATCAAAAAACCCCCAAATCTTGTCATTTGCAATGATGTGGATGGAACTAGAGGGTATTTTGTTAAGTGAAATAAGTCAATCAGAGAAAGAGAATGAATATATGATCCTCTGATATGAGGAATTTCAGAGGCATTGTGGGGGGTTGTGGGGGGCAGGGAGGGAAAAAATGAAACAAGATGTGATCAGGAGGGAGGAAAACCATAAGAGACTCTTAATCTCAGGAAACAAACTGAGGGTTGCTGTGGCGTGTGGGGGAGGGATAGGGTTGCTGGGTTATGGATATTAGGGAGGGCATTTGCAATGATGAGTGCTGTGAATTGTGTAGGACTCATGATTCACAGACCTGTACCCCTGGGGCAAATAATCCATTATATGTTAATAAAAATTTTTCAAAATTAAAAAAAAAACAAATAATAAATAAAACATGCTTCTCAGACTTCCAAGTTTGATTATAATTATAAATACTACTTTATTAGTTCTCATAAGTTAAGGATCAGAGGGAATGTTTTATGGGTATAAAATATTATTTCCTCTAATGGTCATTGTATTTTTTCAAAAAGCATTGTTTCTACAAAGTAGACAGCTTCTAGAGGGTTCTTATCCTCAGAACTTCTTATTTATTACTATTAACCCCTTCAGCAACTACCCCTTTGTGTTGCTATAGCTGTTATCATTTGAAAGTTTACCATTTTTCTGAAAACATAAGTTATTTAGATTAATTACACCATTTAATCTTTATAACAACACACTGAGGCAGGTGGTATTATTATCCTAATTTTACCAAGAGGAAATGGAATTCATACAAGTTTTTAAAAATTGTCCCATATGGGGTACCTGGGTAGCATAGTCAGTTGAGCAGCTCACTTTTGGTTTGCACTGAAGTGGTTGTGAGACTGACCCCTGCTTGGAGCCCTGTACTGGGCTCCATGCTCAGCATGGAGTCTACTTAGAGTTTCTCACTCCCTCTCCCTCTGCCCCTTCCCCACTGTATGCAAGTGTGTGCACACACATGCTCTCTCTCCAGTAAATAAATAAATCTTTTTTAAAATTGCCCCATATCATACTCCTAATAAAGCAGGCTGAACCTCAGTCTGTTGAGTTCTGGAATCAGATCTCTTCACACTTACCTTAAACTGCCCTATGTTGTATCATGCGGTAGTGTGTTTGTAACGGCAGAGTATTATTAGCCTTATTTTTAGATGAAAATACTGGCCCATACAAGTGATGTCATTCACCTAAAGTCACAGAGCACTGGGAGGAAGTAGATGCATTCTGAGTTTTGGAGACTTACTATAACTTTGCTTTTTGCAATGCAGTATTATTCAACCACAAGAAAGAAGGGCATTCTGCCATTTACAACACTGATAGATCTTGAGCAAATTATAGTAAGTGAGAGAAGCTGGGCAGAGAAAGACAGTTGCTGTACGATATCACTTATATGAAGAATCTAAAAAAGCCAAACCTGTAAAAACAACAAATGGAGATTACCAGGAACTAGGGGATGGGGGGCGGGGGGAGTATAGCTGTTATTTAAGGTATACACTTGCAACAAATAATAAGCATGTCCTAAAGCTATAATGCACATATAGTCAATATAGACAACAAAATTGTATTAAAATCCTCAAACTTGCCATGAGACTAGAATTTTAATGATTCCTGCCACTAAAAAAAGAAAAATATTATGTAACATGACAGAGATAATAATTATTGCTACAGTGGCTTTTACAATATAACAATGTATCAAATCAACATGTTGCACACCTTAAATTTCTAGAATATTATAGGTCAAATGTATTTAAATTAAAAAATAAAACAAGAAAAAATAGCCTTCTTGATCACAAAATTTATCACTTTTCACCTCCTCTCCCTTCATACTCAATGTCAGCTTATTTATTCAACTTAGCCAAAAGGCAGAGACTTTAAAGCAGAAGGTTCAAAGTCAAATGTTTATAAGGTCCAGAGGGGATCATAAATGAGTGCCAACAGGCTGATGAAGACTTCAACAAACATCCTAGAAAAGGGGAAGCTACCGTCTGTCTCTAGCCTATAGTTGCAAAATGAAACTTTGAACACGTATAAGTTCTACTTATACATGAACCTCTCAGTCTGTCAAATCTTGCAGTTTTTTCATGCAAAACCATGGTTTTCAAATACAGAAATCTGGATTTGATTATTAAATCCTCACTTTTAGATGATTGACAACTAATTCAAAAAAAGTTTAATTCTATGTTGCCTAATACAAAGTCCTACAATCATATGTCTCACTGGCTCTTATCATATTCCTTAAAGAAATATATCTGGATGGGACACCTGGGTGGCTCAGTCAGTTAAGTGGCTGCCTTCAGCTCAGGTCATGGTCCCAGGGTCCTGCAATCGAATCCCACATTGGGCTCCTTGCTCAGCGGGGAGCCTGTTTCTCCCTCTGCCTGCTACCCTGCCTGCTTATGTTCTCTCTTTCTGACAAATAAATAAATGTTAAAAAAAAAAAAGAAATATATCTGGATGTCTTTTTCATAAGCAAAAGAAAGAAAACAGGATGAGAAGACGGTGTAACCAAAGATTTTCGGTCTTTTTTTTTTTTTTTAAGATTTTATTTATTTATTTGACAGACAGAGATCACAAGTAGGCAGAGAGGCAGGCAGAGAGAGAGGAGGAAGCAGGCCCCCCGCTGAGCAGAGAGCCCGATGTGGGGCTCGATCC
Organism: Enhydra lutris kenyoni; assembly: GCF_002288905.1. NCBI lineage: Eukaryota > Metazoa > Chordata > Mammalia > Carnivora > Mustelidae > Enhydra > Enhydra lutris. The sequence continues at coordinate 34,168,868 of NW_019154089.1, read as the reverse complement.
CAGGACCCTGAGATCATGACCTGAGCCGATGACAGAGGCTTAACCCAGTGAGCCACCCAGGCGCCCTGATTTTCGGTCTTTTATTGTATCCTTTATGTGCCAGGCCTCGTGCTGGCTGATGAGGATATACTGGGAATAAATCAGGTAGCATTTCTTACCTTAGTGAAGTTCAGAGACTAGGGTGACAAATAGACAAGTAAACATAAATTACTACAAGGTGAAGCAAGTCTTAGGAGGAGAAAATTCAGGGTGCTATGGAAGTCCACTCAAGGGCCATAGAACTCAGACCTGGAAGGAGTCCCAGCTGGGACTTAAAGAACAGGTAGAATTACTAAATACATTCCAGGCATGTTGCTTGTTTTATTTGCTTCATATTCTGTGGTTAAATTTGATGATGATGATGATGATGATGATGATTGATGAGGAGGAGGACAATGATGACGATGACAACGATGACGATGATGATGACGACGATGGGATGGGGATGCACCTTCTATACATGATAAAACTTCAGGAGCTTGCTCAGGATTACATTGCTAGTAAGTGGCCAACCCAGGATTCAAATTAGATTCAAGTGCATCTGACTCCAGAATCCAAGCCCTTTCACAATGATACGAAGGTTCCTATTTACTGAGCACTTACTATGTGTTCATGACTATTTTAAGTGTTCTGTATGGGTGGATTCTTCATTTATTTCTCATGATGATCTTACCAGATACTGTTATTATTCAGGTTTTCTGGATGAGAGCACTCTGGATAAGGCTTAGAGAGGGTCAACACTTTTCTTATAGTGTTAGGCAACTGGTAAATTTAAGACCTGGGATTAGAACCAAGGGAGGACTGCTCTTAACCATGGGGGCAAGCATGGACTGCAGGGAGAGGGTGGTGAGTAGTCTAGGTAGAAGGAGTCTCATATACACAGACATGGAGGTAGAAGAGAATATGACCCATTGGAGGGACTTTTTTAAAATTCAGCATGGCTGGACCTCACAGGAGAAAGTTATGAAACAGATGGGTATTCACCCTGGATACAAAACTGAGAGTTTAGAGGGCTTGATAATGCTTTTTTTTTTTTTTTTTTCCTAGTAAGAGCCTGGAGAGCTTCACTGTCAGATGGGAATAGCTGATGGGACACCAGTTCCAGCTTAATTCCATCTGTTGATGTACCTAGGAAAATTATCTTTCTGTCCCTGATGGGCAGGGTTGTCGGATACCAAAATACTTGTCAATTGGAGTCTGATTTCTAAGAATTCAGGTTAGCAAAGGCATTACTTCCTAACAAAGAGGCTCTTGATTTTCAGCTAACTCCATTTGTCTAGTGCTTCCTCCTATCACACCACCTCCTTCTCCAGAGAACATTTAGTCTCCCAAATTGAAAGCACCATTGTGGAAGGCAGGGTTCTCATCCAGGAAATTTTGAAACATAATGCTCCAGCTCCAATTGACAACACCAAGAGCTTGTCAGCATGTGATCCATTTGGGGAATTTTTTTTCTTCTTTATGCAGCATTTTAAAAATGTAAAAGAAGAGCCCATTGGAGAGTGAGGAGGAAGAAAAAAGCTTATTCCTCCTTGCATAGTAAAGGAGAGACTCAAGACTTATTTAAAAAGGATAAAGCAAATTTTTCCCACTATGTGTGGTTTTTATTTTTCAAGAACTACATGTGATGTTTCCATAAAGATAGGAAAACAGGTGGTTACCACCCAAGGATTAGATAACCAGGTGTCCAGCCCTGCCTGTGCCTTTGCTCTGCTTGGTAATGTTTAAAAAGTCAGTTCACCTCTTACAGCTGTTTTCTTATTTTGTATTCTATGTGGCTGCCTTTTGGGGGAGCTGGATTTATTTCTGATGCATCATTGTTGCCTTCCACCTGGGTGTGTAACACTGCTGAAACAGAGTATCTCTAAGGTCAACCTCAAATACTCAGTGACTCCAGAACATCAGCAGAGAAGAAATAGTCTATGGCTATTTGGGGAAAAAAATTTTTTAGATCAAAAGGGGAAAAAATTCTATAAAAGTTTGAATTTCTGGCCATAGTACACACTGAACATTCAATTAATTAAGTTCTTATCTAGCTGCTTGGCATGGAGCCTTTATTTATAGACCAATTTCTCCTGAAGGTAGAGTGAATCGAAGGCTCCAATTTAATCATGACAAACCTGAGTATTCCTACTTAAAAATTCTCAGCTGAGCTTCAAGGAAGGCAGTATGTCTTCCTAAGTAATAGGGAGCCAAGTTGAGAAAACAGGAGGCGATGGAGCTAGGTTGGGTCTGCATAAACCATGCTGATTGTCTATGATTATGCAACTTATCTTTCTGGTTGCCTGAGGATACATGAATGGTCTGCCTCATTACCTAATTCCTATGATGTCATGGATGAAGTATCAACACTCAAAGGATGCACAAGGCGCTGTGATAAGCCCTTTTCTTTAAATCCACTCATTTAACATGTATAATAACCTTATGAAGGAGGTATTATTTTTCATATTTTATACATAAGGAAATCAAAACTTTCAGAAGCTAAATTCCTTTTCCAGCTGAATAATTAAATAGTGAAGCCATTTATTCTCTTATTCAATAACTATTTATTGAGTACTTACTATGGGCTCGGACACCCTCTCTGGCCCTTGGAATACATCAATGAATAAAAGTAACAATGATCCCTATTCTCAAATAGGGAAACAGATAAACCATAAGAAGCAAAAACAACAAATAAGCAATCAAGTAGCATATTAAGAAAGTGATAAATGCTAATTTTTTTTTTTTTTTTTAAAGAAGTAGATTCAAGAAGGTCTGCCAGTGCTGAAAGAAGCCAGATGCTGGGTCAATTGTAGCAACTGTAGAATAACGCTGAGAGGAATCTGGGAAAATAAAACAAACAAACAAACAAACAAAAAAAAACCAGCAAAAAGTAGCCTCTTCAAACTTTCCTGCCATCTGAGTCTGAATCACTTTGAAACTAAAGTACAAGGCCTTGGATGCAGAGAGCTTATTTAGGAGATGATCCCAGGAAGCAGGTATGAGGAAGTGGGACAAATGAGATGGGAAAGGGAAAAAAAAAAAGCCAAAATGGATCCATTATAAAGGTTGTTGATTTTAGGCAATGGGGACTAGAATGTTCCTATGAGAAGTATTAAGAATTTCTCTTAGGATTCATTCTATGAAGGCCAGGAGACTGGAGTATTTAGCCAATTCCACTGGTTGAGAGCTTTCTGTAGGGGTGTTACCTCACCTGAATTTCTGTGCTGCTCCTGTATGCAGGCTGAATCCTTTGGCTTGGGAGAGAAGACAGAGAAATAAGAGCTAAAAGGCAATGACAATAAAGCACTGTCATCATGCAGGGCGCTGCTCGCCAAACTGCAGCTGAAATAAGAGGTGGGTCAAGGTCATAGGGGGCAAAGTACCCAAAGAATCTGTTATACCTACCTTCTATTCTCTCTCAAGACACTATTTGGAAAAATCTAAGGGAAGTCAGGGGCAAGAGAATCTCAAAAATGTAATTTTCCATGTGACCAAGACTATCATCAATGAGCAGAATTTCAGAGTAGATTTTGGGTTGAGAGCCATTAGGTAAATAACCAGCAGAAGAATCAAGTGGAGTTTTGAGTAGACCACTGGATGTAAAAATCAGGAGAGAGGTCTCCATAGATACATGCCAGAATATAAATGGTGTTTAAAGCCAAAATGAAATGACAGCAACATGGAAAGATAGAAAGAATATGTACAATGAGCATCCCATCATTAAGTGGTTGGGAAGAAATGGAGGAACCAGCAAAGGATATTAAGGAATGATATGGGGGGGGGGCGGCACCTGGGTGGCTCAGTGGGTTAAAGCCTCTGCCTTTGGCTCAGGTCATGATCCCAGGGTTCTGGGATCGAGCCCTGCATCGGGCTCTCTGCTCTGCAGGGAGCCTTCTTCCTCCTCTTTGTCTGCCTGCCTCTCTGCCTACTTGTGATCTCTGTCTGTCAAATAAATAAATAAAATCTTAAAAAAAAAAAGGAATGATAGGGGAATAGAAGAAACATGGGGAGGGTTGCATCCTGAGGTAGGTGGGAAGTTGGATTTAGCCAGGCTCTGTTTTGCCAAGCCATGGAAAGGGAGCGGAGAATCAAGGAACTGATTGTAATAACTAGTATAGGACAAGAAGGGGAGTGAGGACATCAAGGGAAAGAGAGAGCGCAAGAATTTTGCATGACCAAAGAATGGAGAACCTAGTAGTGTTAAAGGATTATGGGGTCAGTATTGGAGGCAGTGAGTCAGAAAGACAGAAGGGCTTGTCAGGGAGAGGGGTGTATAGAATGAACATGATGGAGGGTTTGAAGTAACTGATCATACACTGAACTTAGGAAATTTTCCAGAAATCAATTCATTTAATTTTAATTTGGTTTGCACTTTCTTAATAATTGCCTCCATTCTGGCCTATGTCCACTCTGCACATTTAGACTCAATATAAATCAGCAAAGCTACTAACACACCTATGTAAAGCAATGTTAGATGGGAAGATACAGGAGGGAAATCTCATTTATTTTGTTGTGCATCAAGATTGAGAAAATTTCATGCTGATTTTTATCTAAGTCCTTCTTATTCCCTCTAATGACCTTCAATAAGTACCAGGGAAATTGTGTGGTTCCCAGCTGATATATGTTTTTACAATGGGTTCAAAATGCTTCCTTTGAAGAGGAAGCCAGTTTAAAGGCTCCAAAAGGATGAACATGCTGCTGCTTTTGATAATTCAGGGACGCGTAGTTCTGTTGCAAACTGGTGTTAAGTTAAAGATGAAAAAAGCAGATCTTGTTGTTTTCCTCCAGCTTTTATTGCAACAGCCTCCTAAATGGTTTCTCCTTCTGTAGTGCCTTCCCCCATGGCAGCCCATCAAGCTCGAAACTTCCTAAGGGGCAGTTTTGACACACGATTTCCTTCTACTGAAGCTTTCAGTAGTTCCCAGTGATTGAAGGGTAAAATTTGAATGTCTTCATTTGACTATTTAAGGTGATTCATGGTTAATTACAGTCTTTTCTTGTTTAATCATAACTTGCTTAACACTTTCTAAATTTCACTCAAATTAAGTACCTGCCATTCTTAATTTATGACCAATATTTTCCTAATTTCGTGATGTCTCACTTTTTTTTTTCCATCTGCTAAGAAGGCCCTTTTCTCTGCGTCTTCAAATATCTAATTTCAATGTACCTTTTGAAAGCCAGGGATAGTTTTCCCTCCTCCCTATGCTTCTGTGATCATCTCAGCTGGACGTGACCTCTCTCTCCTCAGATGGCCCTTTGTTAGGCACACCATACTGTTTCTGTGACACATGATTTAGGGATAAATTCCTTTATTTATAGGTCACAGACTTTCTATAAAATCAAGGCCACTTTCCATTTATTCCAAGCCTCGAGAAAAGGGAAGAAATGGGTTGGTGCTGACAAAGGCCAAAAGCCATGAGCAGGGGGTGTGAGGAATCTAAGTCCCAGCAAGGAAGGATGGGGGAAAGCTAGGATCCTTGATGATGCTGAACAGCTTGGAGGCTCACTAGGTAAAGATCTCTTCCTTAATTATGGAAGCAATTTGTTTAGTCAATACTATGGAATGAATAGCACATTCTAGACAGAAAACAAACAGAGATATGTCATTTGCAAATATCTTCTTCCATTCAGTCAGTTGTCTTTTGGTTTTATTAACTCTTTCCTTTGTTGTACAAAAGCTTTTTATCTTGACGGAGTCCCAGTAGTTCATTTTTGCCCTTGCTTCCCTTGCCTTTGGGGAAGCTGCTGTTGCTGAGGTCGAAGATGTTGCTGCCTGTGTTCTCCTCAAAGATTTTGATGGAGGGCTAGTATCGCCAATCTATAAAGAATTTATCAAATTCAACACCCAAAGAACAAATAATCTAGTCAAGAAATGGGCAGAAGACATGAACAGGCATTTCTGCAAAGAAGGCATCCAAATGGCCAACAGACACATGAAAAAGTGCTCCACATCACTCAGCATCAAGGAAATACAAATCAAAACCACAGTGAGATACCACCTCACACAAGTCAGAATGGCTAAAATTAACCAGTCAGGAAAAGACAGGTATTGGAGAGGATACAGAGAAAAGGGAACCTCCTATACTGTTGGTGGGAATGCAAGCTGGGGCAGCTACTCTGGAAAACAATATGGAGGTTCCTCATAACGTTGAAAATAGAGCTACCCTATGACCCAGCAATTGCACCACTGGGTATTTACCCTAAAGTAAAACGTAGTACCTAAAATGTAGTGATCCAAAGGGGCACATGCATCTGAAAGCTTATAGCAGCTTTCCACAAAAAAAAAAAAAAACGTCCACAATAGCCAAAGAACCTAGATGTCCATCAACAGATGAATGTATAAAGAAGATGTGGTCTATATATAGAATGGAACACTGTGCAGCCATCAAAATGTGGGAGGCCATGGTAAGGCTTGAGACGAGAACCAAATCAGGTCCTGACTTGTGCCTCCTTTAAAGGCTGAATAGCCCACCAAAAGGCTTAGGTCGATAAAGTCGAGTAGCACTGAGAAAGGGTCTGTGCTATGTGTTGTGCGCTCGCCTACGTGACTTCCCACACGTTTGCTAGTCAGATAGAGATGATTTGGTCGGGGTCAGAAATTCTTGGCTGGTCCTTGCTGTCCTTGCATGGCTATAGACTACACCATTGCAAGACTGTGCTGTGCTTACATAAACTATGTCTTGAGTGGCCTTGAAGTCAGTACATCTGGCACTAGAGGGTCTGCTACTGGTGCTTGGGAAATAGATAATGGGAAAGCTTGAAGGATTTTTTGTGCATGTTGCAAACTCTTTAGTAATCAGCTAAAAATAGATACTTTCTTATGATTGTTTCTGTTAGCTATATAATGCCTTGCTGCCTTGAATAAAATTGGCACTATTGGACATCCTCCTTGGTGCTCCTCCTGCCCCCA
>NW_019154089.1:34094016-34161837 GCF_002288905.1 Enhydra lutris kenyoni | reverse complement strand
TTTTCTGTGCATGTTGCAAACTCTTTAGTAATCAGCTAAAAATAGATCCTTTCTTATGATTGTTTCTGTTAGCTATATAATGCCTTGCTGCCTTGAATAAAATTGGCACTATTGGACATCCTCCTTGGTGCTCCTCCTGCCCCCATCTCTTTGTCTCTTAATTTATTTTCAGCATCCTCTTACCCTCTCGACCCTGGTCGATTTGTCGTGCCGGCTGCGCAAGAAACTTGCCATTTGCAATGACGTGGATGGAACCAGAGGGTATTATGCTAAGCGAAACAAGTCAGTCAGAGAAAGACAATTATCATATGATCTCGATGATATGAGGACTTGAGAGGCAGGGCAGGTGGTCATGGGGGAAGGGAGGGAGAAATGAAACAAGATGGGACCACGGAGGGAGACAAAACCCTAAGAGATTCTTAATCTCAAGAAACAAACTGAGGGTTGCTGGAAGGGAGGGGGCTGGGAGGGATGGGGTGGCTGGGTGATAGACACTTGGGAGGATATGTGCTTTGGTGAGTGCCGTGAATTGTATAAGACTGGTGTTTCACAGTCTGTACCCCTGAAACAAATAGTACATTATACATTAATTAAAAAAAAAAAAAGCAGAGAAACAAATATGATCCCTGACATCAAAAGATAAACTATGAACAGGTGGAAGGTTGGACGGGGTCCCAGGGATCCACAAGACCATACCTTCAGTTTTCACCTCCTAGTGAATCCTCAGAGAAGGCTAACAGAACACAGATACGTTGCCATAGTCACAATATAGTGTATCACAGCAAAACACTACAGATCAAAATTAGTAAAGATAAAAGGTACATAGGAAAGAGTCCAGGAGGAACCAGGTACAAGCTTCTAGATATCTTCTCCCAGTGGAGGCACACAGACAGTGAGTAATTCTCCCAGAAACAATGTTTGACAATATGCATGAAGCCTTGCCAACCAGAGAAGCTCACCTGTGCCTTGGTGTCCAGAATGGAGGCCATTCCCACAGGCCTGGGGCACCTGTGTATATGACCTTAGCTACTTATTCTTCATCACGCCCCCTCTAAAGGACAAACTGATACATCATGGCCAGAGCCCCAGGTGAATAAAAATGGGCATTTATCATAATTCACATTATTAGCATCAACTATCTGGCATGACGCAAGTCTCCATGTATATAAGGGCACCCTTATCAGGCAGGATAATCCCAGGGTTTAGAGTCTATATTCCAGAAGCTAATCAAGGATGAATTCCAGGAGCAGCCCAGGCCTGCCAAGTTAACCTGTTACTGCATAGGTAGGATTCTACTTCCCTAGTCATAAAACAAAGATATTGGACAAAGTCATTGGTCCCCAAGATTTGTGGGCATAGGTGCAGATAGAGTGGAAGTTGCATAGCAGAATTCCCAACGCAGTAGGTCTACAGTGAAATCTGGGCCACTGTAAGAATTCCTTCTCTTGATTCTGACATTTACTTTTTGGTCTAGGACCACTGAACATAGGTAGTTAGGAGACCAACTTCTGGAACCAGATTACCTAATTTTGAATCTTATCTCTGCTACTTACTGGCTGCTTTACTTGAGGCAAGTCACTTACACAACTGTCTCAGTTTCCTCATCTGTAAAGTGAGGATAATAATAGTACACACCTTTTGAGATTTTTTTTTTTTTTGAATTAAAGGAGTAATACACATTTAGAGCAGTGCCTGGCCAATAGAAAGAATTATATAAAGATTATTATTATCACAAAGAACATTTCCTACATTTCCTATATTTTAGCATTCTGGGACTCATTAATACAGCAGAAATGTACTCCAGAGATTCCTTCCCCTCATACAATTAATGTTTTCCATTTTTCTTTTGTCTGTCAATTATGCTCGGAATTGGAGGGCTAGATAACAAGAGGTGATGGCCAGCATCCTTACAGTTAAGTACTTGCTTAGCAACCATTGATCATGACTAGTTCCCAAGAGGACTGCTCATCTTCTGCAATTGATGCCCCACTATAATTCAACATGTGTAATAAACTCTTTCAAGATCACTGGTTTCGTGGGTTTAAAGACAGCTAACAACTCTGGTTTAAAGCAATCCCCTCTTGACCAAAAACCACTCCCAATATTTTAGGATTTAGTAGCTATACACATGCAAGTTAACCTACAGACAGCATACAGAGATGGGTTAACCTTAACCGATGAATGCTAGGGCTGACATGTTGCTTAATACACTTTAGATGAATTATTCCATACACACACAAGAGGTCTCATTCTCAAAAAGCATGCCCATGACATTTTGGACTTCTTGAAGAAGTGGTTTCCAAACCTTTTTACTGAATACCATGTCAGTGAAAATTTTATTCATATATATGCTTTTACTCTGGCATATGTGTATTTGTAAATTATATATGAGGACTTCTGTTTTAATATATAACTATAAAATATTTTAAATGTTTAGGTGATAAACAATATTAAAAGAGATATTATAATTTAAAATAAGATTTAAACATTTATTGTTGGTATAAAATGTGATAGAGTAATTCTTTATTACTTCTTTAACACAACTGGCTTAACCTTTTGAAACCAATTGGAGGCTTTCAGGGTGCCTGGGTGACTCAGTCATTAAGCAACTGCCTTCAACTCAGGTCATTGGGCTCCCTGCACAGTGAGAAAGCTGCTTCTCCCTCTCCCACTCCCTCTGCTTCTGTTTCCTCTATCGCTGTGTCTCTGTCAAATAAATAAATAAAATCTTTAGAAAAAAAAAAACAAACAATTTGAAGCTTTGGTTCTAAGGTTCAGGTTGTATTTTTACTTATGCCTATCCTTAAGTTTAGGAGCTGAAAATGATCCTCACAAAGACTTGATTCTCCATAATTTTATTAACTGAGACAGTTCAAATCATACCACCTGAATTTATTCTGGGGTATCTACTCAGAGGCAGAGGCTATCTATAATTAGTGTATTTATAAAATGAGATTCCTTTCTTTTTCTCCCCACAGTTTATAATAATGAATATCAAAAATCCCCCTTGATATCCATCCCTGACGTCAAATACCTATGAACCACATTTCACATTTTCCCTGTTGCATTTAATCCCCAGTGAACAAAAACCTAGGTTCTTAAAACACAATTTTGACTCTATCACTTTTCTTCACTGTATGGTGGATAAGTCTGGGCAACATCAGACCAATCTCAGATTCACTGCATTCTACAGTAGGAAAGAAGAGGGGATACACTTCTAGGAGCACACAGCACCTGACAAAAGACAATGTGTTCTCATATAATGACAAATACCTGCACCAGTCTGGGAAGCAGACAGGACTACTCGGCTCAAAACACTGTAGAATATATATTTTCATATTCTAGATAGTGATTCCTAAAGTGTGTTCCTGGGACCAGCATAAGCATCACCTGGAAACCTGGTAGAAGTGCAAATTCTCAGGCTCTACCCCAGACCTACTGAGTAAACTGAGGTGCAACCAAGCCATCTGTGTTTCAGCAGCCCTCCCAGTGATTCTGAGGCACGCCGAGGTTTCAGAACCATTGCATCAGTCTGTCTTTATGTTCCATACACTTATTTTTAAAATTTCTGCTATTTGTGACAACTCCCCACTATCACTTGCTATTCTCCTGAGGTACTTCACACATAGGGCAAAGTTTGTAGCTCAAGATGGAAGACAATTGTTTTTAAGGCTCCCCAAGTAATTCTCGATATGCATCCAAGGTAAAAGAAGAAGGCCACATTAAAATCATCTTCCCACTTTTTATGGGCAGGGCCAACATGAAAATATTCAGCAAGGAATAATAAGAATTTAATTTAGGCATCATCTGAAGATACTCCATTTTGGCTGTTTTCCCATCAAATAGGAAAGTTAAACACTAGAATGATATTAGAAAATCAGAGCATTCGTCAAAGTATCAGAACATGGTTTTAAGACCATTTTCTAGACTATGTTCTTTGCAATATTAATTCTGTGCAATATATTATCAAGATTCAATAATCACGTAAGCTTTGGAAACACGGTTAAACAGATCTCTTGACTATTTATTGTAGGACTTCTTAGAGCCTTTCATACTGTTAATCTCTTAGAGAAAGATCCTAACATACAGTATTTCCCAAACTTTTTTTTGTTGTGTAGAAACACCTATCAGCAGATTCAGGAATACTACTATTTCATTTTGTTTTAGTAAATGCTGCCTTGTGAATGTCAAGAATTTATTGTATAAGTAGCAGAGCAAACATTTTTTGGGGAGGGCTGTTCTGCTACTACTTCTAATACACCCTGATTTCCTTTTGAGAAACTATCTCCCCTCTTGAGGGAAGTCTTAGTGGGTTAGTAAACTAATATGCCATTTTACAAAATGGAGCTAACTAGGTTCCAGGAAAGAATTAAGCCTTGATGCCTAAGGCATCCATTGTGCATAATTATTTCTCTCCCATGCATATAAAATGGTACTACTGATATGCCATTCTTGAAGAAATTGAGAAAATAGCCACATAAATCATGTTTTCAGTTCCATGATTTCAAATGAAGAATGCTGCTTGAGATATGCTACCATGGTTAAGGATTTCCTTGTGATTTCTATTGCTAAATCCAAGCTCTTATCACCCACATAAAGTTTGGTGGTGGGCATATGCCCCAAATCCAAACAAATGTTTCCTCTCTCCCAGGACTTTGAATCTTAACAGTAGGATATGTATTGGTGTCTGCATATGGCCACTACCTATCCTCTAAACTTCCCCTTGGTCCTTTGTGTTGCCAATGTTTTACTAATAAGTCTAATTCACTAATAAGTCTCTGTGCTGAAATTAGGCAGATTAAGTTTCTTTTGTTTGTAATCCATAAAACCACCCTAATAGCAATAGTTTTCCATATGACCAACAATCTGGGGACTTTTATAAAGGGCAAAGCAGAAAAAGAAAGACCCAAGTACAATGGTTAGAAAAATCAATTTTGAGACATAGTTAGAATTTAAGTCCAACTTGACATGCTGAATTCTAAGCGTTATTCTTTTTTCTCAACAAACTTCTTAGCTTCTCTGCTTGTTCTTGGCTGATGGAAACAGGCAAACACAATGAATTACTAAATTCATGACTGGGTCCTTGAATGCAAGAACTATATAAAGAAAAACACAGAGTGCCCATATACCTCAAATGTAGAAGGCCTTAGGGAAGGGACCAAAATCAATCTTCAACAAGTGGGGAAAAAAATTAAGGTGAAAACATCTATAGAAAACAGATGTCAGTGTATTCATCATGCTGATTCTTTTAAGAGTGGCCACGATCTACAAGAGAATGAGGAAAGCTTATAGCAAAAGATTTCTAAAAATACCTAGAACATTTATTTGGATTTTTAAAGCAGACCACCTGCTGTTTTATAAGTAATTATTTGTGCTTTAGCAATGAAAGGCAGTTATACTGTCAGCAGGGAAGGTCTCAATTATACCCCCATCTTGGTATTGAATGTGAGGTTCTCCTTGGAAGCCAAAAAAGAAAAAAAAGAAAAAAAGAAAAAAATTACAAATGTTCCCACCAGATGTTCACTTTGAAATCTAAGGGAGATCTCCCAATTATCCTTCTTTCATTAATGAAGCTGTAGAATGTTAGCATGTGGTTTTACAAGCAGGAGGCCATGCAGAAGGTACCAGAGTGTCAGGAACATTTCCACAATGAGTACAATATTGAAGCTGTGTTGGGGAGGTTGACCAGGGAGCTGACCTCCTAGATTCATCCACGTCTTTGGATTTTATCACCACACCAGTCCAAGATTTTCTACACTGGCTCAGTTAAATTAGAAATCAGCCGCCAAAATCATACTTGATTTGCTCTGGCATTTTCTATACCATGATAAGACATATATTGATCATGTTTTTTTAAAACCAGAGTGTATGCTTCCCTTTCAAGAAATAATCTCTGAAGATGAATATGGAAAAATTCCCCTTGCAGATTCTGATTACACACATACAAAGCAACACCTCATATTGCTGGGGAAGAAAAGAGCACTTCAAAAAAAAATTAATACCAAGGGAATTACTCTTAGTACATTTGATGTATTTCCATTTCTTTGAGATTGGTGCTGGGGTTAGTTGATAGTCTACAACTATTAATTCAATTTACAGTTACCTAACTGGTATTTTAGGAATGCTGTAAGATATAAACATTCACAGCCAGATAGATGTACTTTTTCTGCATTCTTTCCAACAGGATTTATTTTAAAACATCACTTGATGGTACATCTCTACAGGGACACAAGGTTTTGCTTTTAGAAAATAAAAGATTGACGGATAAGCAAAATAATAATAATAATAACAATAAATTTTTATTTATTTATTTTAGAGAGAGAGTGGGGAGGGGCAGAAAGAGGGGGAGAGAGAATCTGAAGCAGACTCCACACTGAGCAGAGCCCATTGCGGGGCTCCATCTCACAACCCCTGAGATCAGGACCTGAGCCAAAGTCAAGAGTTGGACACTTACCCAAATGAGCTAACCAGGTGCCCCAGGAGCAACACATTTCAAATTAATGTTCTCAGAATAAGTTTTCATTAAGATTTCAAAAGATGGTTGGGGGATGCCTGGGTGGCTCAGTCGGTTAAGCGGCTGCCTTCGGCTCAGGTCATGATCTCAGGGTCCTGGGATCGAGTCCCACATCGGGCTCCTTGCTCCGCGGGGAGCCTGTTTCTCCCTCTGCCTCTACCTGCCACTCTGCCTGCCTGTACTCTCTCTCTCTCTGAAATAAATAAATAAAATCTTTAAAAAAAAAAAAAAGATTTCAAAAGGTGGTTTTCTCAAGTTAAATATCAATTGATTTTAAAAAGCATCTCTATATGGGCTAATTGAACATAATTTTTAAAAAGCATATTAACTGAGGAATAACCAAAAAAAATAAAAGATAATTTATCCAGATCTGGTATATAATGATTAATCTACAGTATGTTTCTATTATCAGTTATGTTTGAAAATAACATAAATGAAAGAAAATTGCCTTTGAACTGGGAACGGACACAGATTTTAGATCTGACAGAAGAGATTCTGGTGACTTGCTGGAAGAATATTTCCAAAAGTTTATCAGCACCTAAACTTCTGGTGAAATGGGATCTTAGCTTTACCTATGGCTTACCTGAGAAGTGTTTTTGTTGTTTGTGAACTTTTTGTTTTATTTTGCTTTGTTCTTTTCTTTTGTGGTTTGTGTGTGTATGTATGTGTGTGTGTGTGTGTGTATGTTTGTGTGTGTTTGTGTGGTAGATCCTGACAGGGAAAAAGGGGACTTAATAACTGAATATTAAACATTAAAGAAACAAAAGTAAGTTTCATTTATGTAGACTTATACCAAATTTGGACAAATAAACACATTAATACTTAAATTCATATTCTGTTGGTCAGACATGACAAAGGAAATTGTTTTATTAAAACTAGCATTAAGGGAAAAAACAAAACAAAACAAAACTAAGCATTAGAAAGAGCCTGGCAGTGCATACTGCAAGGCAGATCAGGGTCAAGGGAAAATGGAGGGTGATAGATCAGTTAGGGAGCTATTATAGTCCCAAGAGAAGATAATAGAGGCAAGTGTAGGACAAATTGTAGTGAATGTGGCAGGGGGAGGGGGGGAGACTATGGTATCAAGAGGCAGTCACTCCAAAGTCAGGAGTTCCCAGACATTTCCAAAACAAGGTATTCTTTGTTAACGACAAAAAATTTGTTCACCTGACATGATAGTACTATCTATACAGAATTTGTTAATAAAGAAAATCTATCCACCTACTTCATGGCTATATGCCCAATACATGGTGGGATCTCTTAAATATAGCAAGTACTTAATGTGAATATAAATATTAATATAAATCCAATACATACATGTGTATTCATCTCAATAGTATGTACTTAGATTTGAAAACAGTACTATGAACACATCTGGGACAATTATCTGGTTTTCAGACAATGATTCCTGTGCATATGGATTTGATGACTCCTTGGAAGTCTTCTGCAGCTCATTCTCTACCTCTCTCTCCCAAATGTCTACAGTTCATAAATTGGAAGCCAGTATTTTAAAGGAATGGTATACAGAATAGTCATGCTTAGGATTTCCAGGTCTTGACTTTGACAGATTTTACCATTACCTTCTAAAATACTCTAATTCCTCAAGTAAATTGCTCAATATGTTATAGACCTTACTTTGCTCATCTATAACATGATGATAACAACTGTACCAACTATGGATTTAAGAACACAATGACAATGTATATAAAGTGCTTAGCACAGCACCTGGCATAAGGTAAGAGCTTTTTAATATTAGGTGTTTTTATAGCTCTTTTTCCTCCTTGGAGAATGAGGCTTTTAGAAGAGAGTGATGGAGGGAGAGATCTGGATGGCTCTGTAAGGCTCATTCCCTGCACACCCTTTATGGGTAGCTTTGCAGAAGTGAGCTCAGCAGGTCTGAGTTAACTCTCAAGATTTCACCTTTCTAACAAGTGCACTTCCCTAACCAGAAAGCTCCATTATTACACAGTTGCAGTGGTGTGCCAGGAAAGTACCCTTCCCAAAAAAAAAAAAAAAAAAAAAAAAAAAAAATCCCCATTTTGTAGTGTTTGTCAATTTTTGATGTTTAAATACTATCACCATGGTCAATACCAAGCTAATAAAGTGAAGTCATGAAGGCACCACTGGGAAGAGGTGGGTACAATCGGCTTCTATGAGGCCATATAAGCCTGCTCCAGTCTACTGCTAAAACAGTCATGTAGATGTTCCCAGTCCCTCTGGCTCTTTAAATACATAGAGTATCATGCCACAGCCCCTCTCTGTTAGAACACTGGCCATGATGCCTTCAGAATAGTTATGGCTAGCCCAAGCCATGGGATATGAGATTTCTAGAGATTGTACACACTCTTCTACTTCTCCTTTAAGTTTTCCCACAAGAAATCCTATATTCTATTTGTACCACTTGGTGCTAGTGGCGTGTGACCATGACCCCCTTTGCACGGCAGAAGTAAAGCCTGATCCAAAGAACATTAGAGTTTCAAACATCAAAGTCATATACTTGGAGGTTATAGAGATGAAGCATCTCAATCACAGCAAGTACACGAACGCCTGCTTTACTTTTCACAAGTTTAAGACCTTACGATCTGGAAGCTTATGAAACATTTCTACAGGAGAATCTGGTTTTCTGTTATAAATCACCTTGGCATCTTGGTTTCCCCTATTGAAAATGACCTAAAGACCCTTACAAGATCTAACATTCCTGAACGCTGACCCATATTCAAAGCATTGCCCAAGCCTGTTAAACCCTTTTCCCAAAGAACAACTTTATTTCAAACATACAAAAATTAAACAGAGAACTATAAAGGGTGAGACATACAATGAAATCTTCCTGTTGTTCTTATCACTGATTAAATGCATTTGGGAAGAACAGCTTTTAAGAAAAATTACTAGCTTTTTGTACAAACTTCCGGTTTGTACAAACTTGCTCTTCAAATACAAACTTGAAATGCAGGGTAGTAAAAAACTGTCAAGCACAGAATTTTGTTGTGCATAAATCTATACCTTAGCTGATACTCATTAAATGGGTCCTTCACTGTTAGCAAGTATGTTCTGCCTGGGCACACACACTTTTAATTCGTTCAACTCAATGGTTTTCATTTGCTGCAAGTGATTGCCTTTGGCTATGGGCTTATTTCAAAAGGGCTTAGGGGTATGTTTCTCCTCTGATTTAACTCTAAACATATTCCAAGTTTCCTAACAGGTTAAATTTTCTCTCATCTCCTTTGGATGCTGTACCTCTCCAGGCCCATTCCCTCCCATTGTGTTCTCAAATGTCCTCAGGGAATGAAGACAATGGAGGACTGTGTGCAACAGGGCATAGAGAACTGGGCTTTCAACAGAACAAAGTTAATCAGAGTATCAGAAACCTGAGAGAAGATGGTTTGAAACTAAATGACCTCTAATGCCCTGGGTGGCTCTTATAATCTGTATCTCCACAGTTTAAGCAAATGGAATAGACACAGAAAGAATTCTGTACAATCCACCTCCCTAGATAACTGTACATGTAAAGTATTACAGTACCCTAGGTACAAGGGAAAGGAAAACAAGTAACTAGTTTAGATGTTTAATAAGTGTTGGGCATTGGGGTCCCTGGGTAGCTCAATTGGTAAGTGTCTGCCCTCAGCTCAGGTCATGATCCCAGGTCCCTGGGATTGAGTCCTGCACTGGGTTCCCCGCTCAGGAGAGAGCCTGCTGACTCTGCCTGCCGCTTTGGCTGCTTGTTCTCTCTCTCTCTCTTTAAAAAAAAAAAAAAAAAAAAAAAAAAAAGTGCCAGGCATTACCTTTAAAAGTAGTATCTTATTCAATCTTCATTACAGGCCACAAAAGCTAATATTCCCACTTTACTGGTGAGAACACTGAGGGTGAGGGGACTACATATTTGTCCACATTTTTGCAGCTTACAAGTGTCAGGCTTGCAAAAAGCGCCCTGGTCTAAAACCACAGGCTGTGTTCTCAACCACTCTATGTATACCTCCATTCAGTACTCCCAAAGTCATGGAAATCTGATTAACATTGGCTAATCAAATACTTTTTCCACAACTTGAATAGAGTATATTGTTATTAGAATCATTACCTGTGACTGATCCTCAATAAATAATAATCAAATTCAATCTTATATTTCTTTAATGCCCCTTTCTTACACAGGATTAAAAAAAATTGTATACCAAGGAAGCTTATGAATGGAGATATGCAGACAAGATTTAAAAAAAAAAAAAAACAAATACTTGGAAGCATATTATAGTGCAAATAATTGGTCCTAATTTTTTGTGTCCTTAGGTTATACTTTTGTAGAGTAAGCATATTGCTTTATGTTTCCTCCAAACAATAGGCTAGAACAATGCTGAGATATCACATTTTCTGGGCAGTTGAATGGTTATATAACATTGTCCTCCCCTTCTAATGACAATAGTGAATGTTTACTGGATAGATTCCCCTGCATTATCTCCTTTTACCCTCATCCCAATCCTATGGGGTAGCTGCTGTAACTGTACCCACTTTCAGATGAGAAAACAAATTCAAGCTGTCTCACACAACAAACTAAAGATCTACCCAGGATTGGAATCTTGGTTCTCTTATTCTAGGTCCTACTTGTGTTCTACTCCATTACTCATAACTCCAAATTCAAAATATTCACACACTTGTAACCATGTAATGACTTTTGGTTTCTACTTGATTATTATTCTCATTCCTTTCTTTGAAGCTTTTATTATACTTTTCCTGGTCTACAAAAATAGTGAAGTTAAAATATACTAAAATTGACCAGGTTCTTCCAACCTTATCCCCAGTTCTAAATTAGAATATTTTCTTCCTAGAGGGAGGTCATACAAAATGGGAACAGAGCTTTCCAGATTAGAACACAGTGAGCCTAGGGTTGAATCCTATTATAGCCCAACACCTTGGAATAGAATGTCTTCCACAGTCAAGCTGTTCTGCCTTTCAGTGGCTGGCTGAAATACTTGAAAGTCACCAAGAGAAAAAGATATTTGTATTTCAGATAAACGAGGGGCAAAATGATAGTGCTGAACTGCAGACAGCTTGGCTGAAGACTTCAGTTGCCTAGTTGTTTGTTGGGTGGTCACAATATATTCTATTTTCTTTATGTATTCATCTGCATGTAATAATACACATAATATTCATTGACTATTTATTCTATGTTATCTACGGTGCCACAGAATTTCTTTATGTTAACTCAATTCTCAGTAAAAAAACAAAAACAAAAAAAAGGAGGTAGATACCATTATTAATATTTCCATTTTACAGACAAAGAAACTGAGACAAGGCAGTATAACCAAAAGGCTCTTGGGCAAAGAGTAGAAATACTTACAAACTCACTTCATTCTCTTACTCTCAATTTCCACATCTGAAACATAGAATTAATAACAATCTCAGTAAGATCCTGGGTATTATGAGATCTACAAAATAAATCTATCATACCTTTAGTTTCAAGAAGCTTAGAGTTTCATTTTAGAAAAAAATAGAGAAAGATAAATTTCACTCTAAAATAAAAAGTGATGTAATATGTCATCAGAAATCAAAACGCATGGAAAAGACAGAAGGCGCTGAGTACTGCTTTACACTCCTTGAGATGTAAGGGCTCTGAGTTCTGTAGTAAAGTAAACTGATAATCTTTGCTCAGTTTAGACTTTCCCCAAGTATTTGATGGATGGGGTTGAGGTGAGGAGGTTCCAAACCCAATCTAGAGTAATGGCCTCCTAGATAAGATATAGGAAGGAAGCTGCAATATCTAAGCATCTATTCTTTTCAGAAATTACTTCCAAAGCTCAGTAAGTAAATTAAATAAACTAAAGGGGAATTGTAGGAAGGGAGAGAGAAAGAAGAAGAGAGAGAGAGAGGCAAAGAGTGAGAGAGAGAGAGAGAGAGAGAGAGAAGAGGAGGAGGGAAAGGAGGAGGGTAGGGAGAGAGGAAATGTCTTTCTGATAAAGTTTAAGACTGTCAGTTGAAGGGTCAGGAAGAACAAGTTGATATGGGGAAAAAAATTTGATCTTGGCTATGAAGGGTCTGTCACTGGGGACCAGTCATGCAGAAAGGGGTGGTAGAGAGCACTCCAACGATAAAAAAGCACAGCTTTCCATTTCTATTTATTCCTATGGAACATGGTTTGCTCTAACTTGCTGTGCCTCTCTAATGATGCTACAATGCACATGTCTTAATTAACAAGCATACAGAATAATCTTATGCCCGGCTCCTGATAGGAGCCCAGAAAACAAGCCGCGGAGATCCAAGAGAGTAAAAGACATAGACTGCCAGCTCCTAAACTGATGTTGTCAGCATGAGGCTGAGGCTGACGGAAAGTCATTATTCTCCTATTACTGGGCTTCTGGGATCAATTAATTCAATATTTCACAGGGCCCCTAGACAAGAAATAGGAGGGAACCTGCAATTAAGCATCTATTCTTTTCAAAGATCCCTTCTGAAGCTCAGTAGCTAAACTAAGAAAACTAGAAGGGAACTGTAATGAAAGAAAGGAAAGGTGCTTCTGATAAAGCTTATGATTGTAGTTAATTAGAATCTAGATCCACACTAGAATACTGAAGAAGAGGGCAAAACCTATTCAGAAAAATCAGCCCCCTGTTCCCTCAGCTCTGAATTAAGTGTCCAAGGCCAGTATTTCAACTTGGTACTAACATTAATTCACTCTGAAATTTATGAAGGTATCGCATAGCATCAATTTGCTTATTTGTGAATTGTGTGAGTTTGGTTGCAAATCCCCATGGATTGTTTGGAGGGAAATGAGATCATGTATACTGACTCTGAAGGCTCTGATGGGATGGCCTGACTAATTCAAGAAATAAAAGAACAGCCTGGATATTTCAGGGTACATTCCAGAAATGTACTTTTTAACCAATAATTATTCTCTCAATGACTCTCCTATCATTTGGTTAGCCACTGTCTAGTTTCTTCCCTTATTTTGGCTATGCCTGCACAAGCAAAATTAAGTGGCGCTACAGAGACACTTGCTTCTCAGACATTGTAAGTAGGTTCCTGGTTGACTGGTGCAGGCAGGCATTGCCCATCTATGGAGAATGTAGAAACCATATGTGGGTGTGGCATTCAGGTAGTGCTGTCTGATGTGGGCACAAAACTGAGGTAGTGAAGACCTACATGCCAGCTATATGCCCCCTCTGCTGTACTTCTGTTTATTAAGTCCTCCTATTCAGACAATTATATGTTGCAAATTAAGACCACTGAGGGCATTTACTGTCTTCTCTGAGTTAAATATCCTTCCACTTTCCACCTAAATTTGCAGTATTCTCCTTCATGTCTTGGTTTACAAACCACACAAATCTCTAATATCCTACCCATGCTCTGTACTCTCCTGACTGCCAGTATTGGAGTTCTTCTTTCATTAATATTAACAACTAACATTTACTGGATGGTTATTATATGCCAAGTTTTTTTCATAATTGCTTTACATGTACCATCTTATTTCATTCTTATAGTCAAAAAACCCACAAGGATCCCCATTTCACACAAAGAAGGACAAAGACTTATACACATACAACTTGCTGCAGGAAACACCAGGAGTAAGTTCCAGTCTAGAATCCCCTCCCTGCCATGTCCACTTGCCCAATCCTATCTAACTATCCCTTGCTCGTGAAGCCTTTCTTGGTGTTCCCAGTTCCAAGAAACCTTTCCTCTTGATGACCACTACAGCAATCCATCTGTTCTACTTCCATGACGCTTCTCCTACTTAACCCTAAAATATGCAGATTGGTTCAAGAATATTTACAAGCAGTGAACGATGCTAGGCACTGGGTATTCAAAGGTGAGTAAGAGTGTGTGCCACTGAGTAACTCAGAGTCAAGTAAGATACACACATCAAAAGATAAAGGAATATGGTATAATATACAGTATTTCATACACTCACACACAATGCAATTAAAATCCCTAGGAGTAGCAGTTGGAAGAACAGGTCATCTGAGCTAAATATTGACAAAAAGGAAACAGAACTGCTAGGTTTTTGGTTCGAGCAGCTGAGTCGAAGACGGTATCATTCATCAATACATGGCATCCAGTATGGTAGGATAGGGCTGGGTCATAAGCTTATTTGGGGATGTGCTGGGTGTTTGGCATTTAGGGGGCATTTAAATGTGGCCATCCATTCGATATTTGGACATGGTCAGGTAAAAAGTCTAAGAAGTTCTAGCATGTGAGGGACAGAAGCAGGTGGCTTCATCCAATCACCAGCAGGAGGCAAAAAGCAGTATTGCTGACTCTCATTTGACACATTTCTCCTTTTGATAAAGATATAAACTCCATGGTCTACCTCCTTCCACCAGGAGCTTCTTCTCTGCCGCTTCTAAAGGGTTTGCCTGCTCCTCTATCTCATCCGGACATTAGCATTATAAATTGAAATCAGTGAAGGACAGCAGAGAAACATGAACTTTTAAGGGTCAGGAAGAGGGAAGTGAGCCCCCAAGGGACAGAGAAGGTAGGGCCAGAATAGAACGAAGTAAGCCAGAAAAGAGTTGTAATGGAAACAAAAGTAGAGAGCAACTCAAGAAGAAGAAAGTAGTCAATGAACTACGTATAATGGCAAGATCAGAGTATATATGTGAATCCGCTATGAAGTATTTTCTCAGGGAGAAAGAATGTAGTACCGGATTTAAGTGTGGGAATACAGTAAGTAATGAAAATAAGTAACAGTAACAATAAAAATAATAAAAACATTAACAATAATGTATTGTGGAGTTCAAAGTATAATAGAATTAAAATATATTTCCCCTTTTTTATGATTATGTGGTATGTTGCATTAATTGATTTTAAATTTTTAACTGATTTCACTGAAGTTGTGTGTGCGTGTGTGTGTGTATGTGTGTAGGAGAGAGAGAGGGAGTGTGAGAGAAGACAGAGGTTTTATAGACCGATTCTAAAACATTATAGAAATTCAAAGATAGAAGAAGAACCAGTACTATTTAGAAAGAACAAATTTGGAAGACTTACTCTCTAAAAAATTCAATTTACTACAAAGTAACAGTAATAATGACAAAGCTATATGAGCACAAGGATAGAAATAAAGAGAACAACAGAATGAAATGGAATAAATAAAATGGAATAAAAAGTGTGTTCAGAAACAGACTTATACATATGGTCACACAGATGACAAAGGGGACAGATACTATAGTGAATTAGGGAAACTATGGTCTTTTTAATTAATTATGCTAAATAAATTGGATATACATTAGGAAAAAGATATATCCAAAGTCCCACTTTATCCTGTATGCAAAAATTAATCTAGGTAGAATGTTCATTTAAACAGAAAAAATAAAACCCCAAGCTTTTAGAAGAGATCACAGGAAATTATCTTTATGACCTTGTGGGGGTTGGGGAAGGCTTCTTATATAAGACTATTTCAAAACTTAAGAATTCCTCTCATCAGAAAAGAAAACACCATAGAGTGAAAAGTCAAACAATAGAGTGGGAGAATACATCTGCAATACATTTATCTAACAAGGACTCACAACCAGAATACACAAACTCCTAAAAATCAACAGAAAAACAGAAATGGCCAAATAGGCACTTCACCAAAGAGGATATCCAAATGATATGAAAAGGAGTTCAATTTCATTATTAAAAGAAATATAAATTAATACTACGATAGATACAATGAGATACTACAATGAGATACCAGAAAGGCTAAAATGAAAAAATAAGAAGAAGAAGAAGAAGAATTGTCAGAGATGGGGAGCAGCAGGAACACTCACACAGTGTTTATCTAATATAACCACTTTGATAATATATATGTATATTTAAAATACAAAGTGCATATCCTACTACCCTCCTAAATACATGCTCTACAAAATGCCTAAAGATGTGCACCAAAGGCTACATATTATTCACAGCAGCATTAATCCTAGTAGCCAAAACTGAAAGTGACCCATATGCCAAAAGTCCATCAACAGTGGACTGGATAAATAAAGTGTGTTGTAATCATACAATAGGTAATACCCAGAAATAAACATGAAGTAACTGCAACTGTACTCAGAGATCCATCTCAAATATAATATGAAGCCCAAGAAGCCACATATGAAAAAGTACGTTCTGTGTGTTTCCTTTTCTTATAAAGTTCGAAAACCGTTAAAACTAAAATTTTATGAAAACTAAAATTGAAATGTAGGAATAATGGCTCAGAGTGGGCTTGATGGAGGCTTCTGGGCTCTTGGTAATAATCTGTGTTCTGGTCTGGTTGCTGGTTTCATGAATGTATTCATCTTTACAAATCATGATGCTGTCCACTTATGATCTATGCACTTTTTTGTATGTGTATTTCCAATTAATAAAAGAAAAAAAAAACTTTAGTTTGATAAACTTGCCTAGGTAAAGGAGAACAAAAACCTTGACAACCAGCAATATTTATAGCCCGAGTAGAGGAGGAGACATTCAGTGAAAGGCAGCAGGAAGAGACAAAGATCTACGATCTAAGTCTAATTCATTTTGGCTTTCAACTACTGAACCCACAGCAACGCTTTCATTCAATTATTTGTGGACCAATTCAAACAAACGTTATTGAGCACTGACCCTGTACCAACCACCGTGCCAAACTTAGGGCACAGAACAGTCACCAAAAAGAAGTGAATGCTGCTTTCAAGGAGCCATGTGCTTTGTACATTGTACATCAAATTATTTTGGGTACACAAATGAGTGAATGAATAAATATAAAGCAATCCTAGGGGCTTGGAAGTCCTGCTAATTGGTAGACTTTTCCTTTTTATTTATAATATAGGGACATAACCACAGGCTCCCCAGAGCCAGATGTCAATGTCTAGATTTCTGCAGTGGAACTGGGTTTTGTGATTCCTGATTCCCATACATGGTTATGAAATGCATGGTTACCCAACTCTTCAAATTCTGTCTGGTTTTGTTCTTTACGGGATCTTCAAAATATAAAATATTAAATTTCTCTCCGAAAGAACATGGGGGAAAAAAACAGAATTCAAACTAAATATTATACAGTAGTTCTCTGTATTCCTTTCTCCATAGAAATCTCAATTTTGAGATGAAAGAGTGTGAGGTTGTGCTTCATGAATACAAATATGGACAATTACAATAAACTCCAAAACATCCATTTTTTTTTTACCATTGTATTTTCCCCTATTCACTTGATGAGAAATACATTTTCCTACATTTTCCAAGCTTATGACTTCTTAAGAACTCCTTCAACATGTTTTCCCAGAGTATTCAAGAGAAAAATGCGTTAGCATTTGCATATATGTGTTAATACACAAACAGTAATCTACAGAGATCCTGCTCAGAGGTTAAAGAAATACACAATGAGGGTTCAGTAATTAGCATCATCATTATGCTTTGTGGTTTACAAATTATCCTACCACCTTTAGAGCACTTTCACAACTATCCTCTCTTTCATTTCTTATATGATGCAGCAGGAAAGGTATTTTTATCTGCATTGCACACACAAAAAACACACACACAAACAAAGCACACAAAGGCCCGCCATTGAGAGACGGGATACCTGGTTCCAAGTTGCCTGAGTGGCACAGAAGGCAACAGAATCCTTAGTTTTCAGTCTCTAAATCCAGAGCTTTTTCCTACTTACCCCATGTAGTACAAATCTGTCACAGGCTGAGTTTTCTGGAAAGCAGACTCTAAACAATTAAATGTGCAGCATATTTATTGGGGGAGTATCCTGAAGTTAACACCTATGAAAGGGAAGGAAACAGGGTTCCACAGAGAGAGATGAGCTCGGCCAGCCCACAGGGAACTCAGGAAATAAAAAGGCACATGTTCCTCTGAAATGGACAGGCTTTTATATCCCAACCTCGATCAGCCATTGGATGTGGGCCACCTAGGAAGGTGGGGCACCTGGGCGGGCCGTGAGGTTGGATGGGGTGACTGTCTAGAGCTGCTGCGATCCCTGACGGGGCTAGCAGCTGAGGGCTGTTCACTGACAGCATTCCCCAGGAGCCTGGGCCACGTGTCTTCCTTAAAGACTTTTTTTTTTTTTCTTTCTTCACCAGATCTTACCAGGGATCACCTAACTCAATCAACGTTTTTCTGGTCTTCTTAACTGTCCAACAGGGACGGCCTGTTGATTCCCAAAAACTCCAGAACTTGTCCCTAGGAACATGTCTCTGGAACACAAATGGACGTGCAAATCTAAGGAAACATGGACCTAAGTTTATCATTTTTGCTCTCCTTTTTAAGCCCAAAGTTGCCAGAAACAGAGAGAAAACCTCTCATTTGGTACACATTCATGGAACAAGCTGCCTGGCTTGTTTATATTTTGCTGGACAATAAGTTTCTGTCCCAAGGGGTGAGAGATACTCAATCTTGAAGGCATTCTGGAAGACTTAAAATCCAGATCACATGATAGAGTGACCTTCCCCAAATTAACTGTGGTAGCTTTAATAGTTAGTCTCAGTTAATTTCGTCTCCCCAAAACCTTATTATAGTTTCGACCTGTAGAACCTCTTTATCCAGCAGGCTTTATACTTTCCCCATGGAGAGTAATAACCTTCTTCTATTTGTCTTGCACTTGTCCACGACTTCTGCTAGAAAACACTGGCTGCCATCATTATCATCAGCCTCACCATTATCACAACTAACCGTTATTAAGAGTTTTCGGCATTGTAGAATTCATGTGTGTTACCCCACCCAGCTCTCACGACAATAGTAGCACTGAATAAATACAGTAGAAAGACAACACATATTAGAATGGTTTGAACGTTTGGAAATATGGGAGGGGCAACTGGAAGACCATGCTTGACTCACCCCAGGACAGACCTCAGTCACATCCCTCACCCCAACCCGACCATTTAACTTGCTGTAATTGGATAAAAAACTGTTTGGTGCACATTATTTAACATCATATTATGGGTTGATTGATAATACAGAAAATATCAGCTCTAATAAATATGTGTAATAAGAATTTTGGTTATGGGGCACCTGGGTGGCTCAGTGGGTTAAAGCCTCTGCCTTCGGCTCAGGTCACGATCCCAGGGTCCTGGGATCGAGCCCCGCATCGGGCTCTCTGCTCAGCGGGGAGCCTGCTTCCTCCTCTCTCTCTGCCTGCCTCTCTGCCTACTTGTGATCTCTGTCAAAAAAAAAAAAAAAAAAAAAGAATTTTGGTTATGTCACCAGAGAGAAACTGAAATCTAAGAAACATGAAATCGCCTGCTTTTAGGGAAAGGGAGAGATTTTGAGGGATGAACTAGAAAGTGAAACCATAATGCGCTGATGAAACAAACCTATTCCACTGGAAGTGAGCACGTGGAAGGGCTCCCCCCAAACAGCCCTGTGAATACTGCTTAGTATTCCTGAAAACTGGGAGATTTATTTATTAGAGGATTCCTTTCCTGTTAATTGGGACACTAACTTCTCAAAAGTACCTGTTAATTCTAAGTATCTGCCTTCTCTCTTTTCTCTAAGCATCTGAGTAACTCAATTTTCAAAGAGGTATTGATATTATTGCTAATAAAACTGCTCTGTACCAGAACCCTTTATTATTCCTTATTTTCTGGTTCTACTTGGCAGAAAACCATTGCTGCCTTAATAGGGAAATAAGAAGCTCTGCACAAAAGTCAGAAGTAAATGAAACAAGATGGGATTGGGAGGGAGACAAACCATAAGTGACTCTTAATCTCACAAAACAAACTGAGGGTTGATGGGGGGAGGGGGGTTGGGGTTATGGATACTGGGGAGGGTATGTGCTATGGTGAGTGCTGTGAAGTGTGTAAACCTGGCGATTCACAGACCTGTACCCCTGGGGATAAAAATATATTATATGTTTATAAAAAAATAAAATAAAATAAAATAAAATAAAAAGTCAGAAATGATTTTCAAAATTAAAATAGGGGGGAAAAAAGGGAAAGGGGGCTGACATTAACAGAGCACCTCAAATATGCCAGGCACTAGGGCGGCTCTTTGCATACATTGTCAGTTACCATAAAAACTCTGTGAAGAATGCATTGTCATTCCTAGTTTCAGCTGAGCCTTCAAAGAAGCTGAAAGATACAATTAATGACTGAGTGGACAGAAACAGGCACTTCCCTATTCCTCCCTCAAAACACATATATAATGGCTCTGCCCCATATCTTTCTGGTCCTCAAACCCAGGTATTCTTGATGTTCCACATATCTGAGGAAGCAAAGACTTTGAACCCAAATTTCTTCATCTTTCCCCCATATTTTTCATTCACTCAAACGAATTCCACATCATCAAAGGTCCCTTCTGTTCTCAAAGTATGGTGTCCATAAATCTCCATTTTTTTCCAACTATTATTTCAAAGTTGCTTGAAATTTCCATTACCTGAAAAGTCTCTTCCAGCTGGAAAGTAAAGAACAATAACCCCAGACTATAAACTTTTATTAGCAATTTGATGTCAAAATAGAAAAAAAAAAAAAAAGAAAAAATTATTCCCTTCAGAAAATTCTAAGCAATTTTTCTTAAAGTATTGCTTCTGCTCATTCTTTCTCCCCACTCCTTCCGGGGTCCCATTTCTACCTATGTTATATTGACTCTTTTCACTGTGTCCCCATGTCCCTTATGCTCTTTTTTGCACTAGCATCCTTTTGTCTGTTTCAGAGATATTTTCTTCTTTCTTTCACTTCTCTACTCTGCCAAATATACCCAAATAATACTGTGCTATTAATTTTAGACACTGTTATTTCTATTTCTCCCTTTTTATAGATATTTATTCTTTTTGTAGATATCAGTTTCCTATGGAAATTTTCCATCTTGTCTTTTAATGTCTTGAGCATATTAGATACAGTTATTTTAAATTCATATTCTTAATGTCTGAATTTCTTGTGGTCCTGGTATGTTCTCAGAGTCCTTGGTCAATACTTATCTTTTGACACCCAGTGATTTTTTTTTTTATTTGATTGCCCACTGCTTAGTACCTCTCCAATATCTTTAACAGATTTTGGGGGTACAACTTTTCCAGTATTCTCAGTGGAAGTCTGTGTTTCAAATAAGAACACGTCTGGAAGTAGGAATTTTCACATATAAATCTGAATCTATTTAATCCTGGAGGAATAAATCAGAATAGCACAGTGGGTAAAAGCTCACACTCCCGAATCTGATTGCCCCAGGTCTGCATCTGAGTGGCACCATTTATTAACTGAGTCACTGATCAAGCAGCTTGAATTTTTGGTCATATTGTCTAACTGTGAAATGGGGAACTTGAGGCACCCTTCTCAAATGATTGTTATGGGACTGAAACAGGATAGCACATGTATAATGTTCGTGAAGAGCATACAGTTAGCGCTCAATAAACCTGAGGTGGTATCTCAACTGCTTGAATTCTACCACTTGCTGCCACGATTTCTACCACATAAAAATTCAAGTATATTTACAAGCTTCATTTGTACTGTCTAGGAATTCTGTAAGACGTAATAACAGAGTTATACCTACTCTCAGTCATAGAGAGAGTGAGCCTTCGATCATCTAAGTGCCTGAGAAAAGGGATGACACGACTAAGACATAGCAGATCTGACATCCACACACTGGTTCCTCTGAACTCAAAGTGTGAGTTTTTTTTCTATAAAAACATTTCTAGAACAGTAATGTTTAGGGTCTGTCCGACTAAATGTCCTAGTTTAAGTGACACATGTCCTATTTAAATTCAGACTTAAAGTTTATCTCATCTTATATCATAATTTTATAAATGGGAAATCTAAAGCTGAGAGGGTAAAGGTCTAGGTCTAGTTTGCACAGCTAGAAATGGGCGGAGCTGCACGTGGAACAAAGCCCCAGGTTTTTCTCTACTTTAGCTAGCTCCTTTTTTTTTTTTTTTTTTAAAGATTTTACATATTTATTTGACACAGAGAGAACACAAGCAGGAGGAGCAGGAGAGGGAGAAGCAGATCCCCCACTGAGCAGGGAGCCTGATGTGGGGCTTGATCCCAGGACCCTGTGATCATGACCTGAGCCAAAGGCAGGCACTTTGAGCCACCCAGGCGCCCTTAGCTAGCTCCTTCTATGTCAAAAATATTTGCTTAGCAATAGCTATGATTTTGACCCTGAAACATCATTAGTAATAGCAATACATTCTCCCCCTCCATAAAGTAGTCAAGTAGCAGAGAGAGGATCTTATCCCTAATGCTGATGCCTTATTATTATATTATACCAGCATAAGCATTTTATCATGAAATTTAAAAATTTAAGGTAGCATCATCTGCTCAGCCAGGAGGTAGAGTCAAGATGGATGTTTATGATATGTTCAATTTAATTGCTGGCTTATTGTGTGCAGTTTGGACTATTATAAATCATTTCAAGAAATGCCAGTTTCTCATGAGTCCCAGAGTTGTTTGTTTTGCTTTTCCTTCTTCCCCCAATTCCATAGAGTATCCAGTAACTATCCACAGATCAAATAACAGCATCAACCTTTATTAGAAATGCTGACTGATTTGCAATAACATGGATGGACCTAGAGGGTATTATGTTAAGTGAACTAAGTCAGACAGAGAAAGACAAATACCATATGATTTCATTTTATAGGTGGATTCTAAAAAGCAAAGCAAACAAACAAAACAGAAACAGATTCACAGATACAGAGAACAAACTAGTGGTTGCCAGAGGGGAGGGAAGTAGGGAATGGGTGAAATAGGTTAAGGGAATTAAAAGGTACACATTTCTAGTTATAAAGTAAATAAGTCACAGAGATGTAATGTACAGCATAGAGAATAGTCAAGAATATTGTAATAACTTGTATGATGACGGATGGTGACTAGACTTGTGATCATTTCATAAAGTATAAAAATATCAAATTATTGTGTTGTATAGCTGAAGCTAATATGATACTGTATGTCAATTAAAATTCAACAAATACCAACCAAAAATATTCTCTTCAGAGTTCCCTTTGGGTGCTTAGATGTTAAAACAAGAATACCCAACTTTTGTAGCAACATTGATGGGACTGGAAGAGATTATGCTCAGTGAAATAAGTCAAGCAGAGAGAGTCAATTATCATATGGTTTCACTTATTTGTGGAGCATAACAAATAGCATGGTGGACAAGGGGAGATGGAGAGGAGAAGGGAGCTGAGGGAAATTGGAAGGGGAGGTGAACCATGAGAGACTATGGACTCTGAAAAACAATCTGAGGGTTTTGAAGGGGCGGGGGGTGGGAGGGTGGGGGAACCAGGTGGTGGGTATTAGAGAGGGCACGGATTGCATGGAGCACTGGGTGTGGTGCAAAAACAATGAATACTGTTACGCTGAAAAGAAATAATAATAAAAAAAAATATTGCGGCATGTATCACTCATTGAGAAAGCAATAATTGAGCTTCAGAAGCCCTAGGGAAGGGACTTCTCTATGTAGATCAACATGTTCACTCCCAGACAACAACAGTTCAGAACAGCTCAGAGGGATCATGTGAAAGTATGCCTGCTTCTACAGGAAACTCGGAGTGGAGTTCATGAAAAGGCCATTTCCCCCAAAGAATCTCTTGTGTTAGGAGGAACATAAAAGCAGTAGATCTCTTGTGCCACTCTTCTCTGCATCTTGTCCTGTGCTGAGTCACCCAAGTTGCTCAGGTTTGTGGAATCCTGGATGAAAGGAACATATTTGGTCTTCAATGATTTTTGTCTTGACTATGCTGCCATTTTACCCTTTTTAAAACAACTTCCTTTCTTCTTTTTTTTCCTCTCCTTATCAGATACATTTTCCTAAGTGCACACACCCGTGGAGTGAATCATGTTTATGGAATTCCAATTAAATAGTCCCGTTTCTTCTCAATAGCATCCTTTCCCAGTTCTAACTTGCATGTAGTTTGTGAATGAGTTGAGGCCAACCTGACCTTGGATTTTTCACCTCTCCACCTTCAACATTCTCCACAGCTTTAATTCAGAGGCTATAAATTTAGAAAGTCAATTTTTGGTACCTCTATACCTTCTCTCTGTTCTCTTCCACTTCTAGTCCCCATCTTACTTTTCAATACTTTCTCCAAGAATTTCAATACTATTATAAACATCCCATCTATTTTCCCATAGGAAACAGAGTGGATCAACCTATTAACCCTAAATTGAAGATTTAAAATATTCACTCAGAGTAAGATTTAGATTTTCAAAGAGAACCAGAGACTGAAAATCTTAGCCCCAAAGACTGAGTTACCTGAATTTTTGGGTAGAGGTAGGTATTTGGGATGGACAATCCTTCTTAATTTCCCTCAAATCATATTTAATTTGTCTCCAGAAAAATGTGACTAATGTCACATCAAAGAGGAAAGTATAATTTTCTATCCTATCAGTTGCAGAAATAGTAAGCCCATTGTGTCCCTCTGCCCTAAGTATTCTGTGGAAAGAATACGTCTTTATTTGTCTTTATTTGTGGAGAAGTACACCTTGTCCCAAAGGGCACAAATTTCTCAAGGTAAAAAGTGACAAAAGGATGAGCTGAGGCACTGAGGAAAAAAAAAAAAAAAAAGCTATGTTATGATTTGTAAGACCTTTAAAAATAATAAAAATAACAGATTTATTGAGATAAAATTCATATACCATACACTTTACCCATTTGAGATATATACTCCAATGGCTTTTAGCATATTTACAAAGTTATGCAATCATCACCATAATCTCATTAGAACATTTTCGTTGACCCATAAAGAAATATTGTACCCATTAGTTGTCACTCCCTAATTCACAATCCATGACAATTAGTCCCCAACGGCAGTTCTAGAGGTGATCCTTGTATGTGTCATATTTGTCCACTTATTTTGAAGGCCCAAAAGCCGGAGAAAGGGCTCTGGCAGGGACTCCCAACAATGACAATCTTTGCCTACCACAGGGCTGTAGTAGCTGAAACCACAGACACACTGAATTACCTGCTGGTGGTGCGTGGTCACTCACTGAGGCTGTCCAAGTCCAGAAAGCAGCTCAGTACCAAAGCTTAGCCTAGAACCCAGGTGTTCCTGATTCCCAGCTTGAGGCTTTTCCACCATCACACTGAGCTGCCAAAGGTGCTGAAAATAGTTTCTACCCCAAATCTAACATCAAATTCCTCTCAAACACGTATGCAGGTTTTCCCTGAAGACCTTACCTCTGCACATGTAGAAAAGAGACAGAAATGCACAACAGAGTACAATCAGTTACATCGTGGGCCTCCACTGAAAAGTGGAAGGCTTATGTCCGGGAAGGATAAAGGGGCAACTAGAAATCCTAGGGAGGCCAAAGACTCCTTTCTGACTTCACACATTGAGTGAGACCTGCCTCTGAGGCAGGTGTGGGCTGCATTATTTCCAGGATTAATTGCTCTGGGCTTCAGTGACAGTCTTCAGTGCCTCAGTGACTTCAACCACATAGAAAAAAAGAGTCCTTATTGGTCTTTTTTGTTAAAAATTGCTGACTAGGCTCTCACATTCTGCAGGTCTGCGACCAACATAGCATAACTGAAAAGAAGAGTCTATAAGTAAAAGTTTAGGTCCGAGGGCATTGTGATGGAAAAGTGATGGACCTACAAAGAAAAGTAGGACAGGTATGTCTTTTCTCTTATAATAATAGGAAGCTTTACGGTTACTTCTGCATTAAAAAAAAAAAACAAAAAAAAAAACAAAAAGCAAATTGCTTCGTCCAATTCTTTGAAAATACCTCACTGAGGCAGAGAGTATAGTAGAAAGGCTTATCAGGGGTATATGAAACAACAAACAAACAAAAATCTGTTTCAACCATTGTGACCCTGGAAAAATGTTTCTTCTATATAAGCTCATTTCCTCTTCTGATTACATTATGCATCGTATAACTGTTTTGAAAAATAGACAGTAAGAGGTGTGTAGAGTTGTGTAACATCGCTTGGAACATAGCAAGTAGCTATTATTATGAACAATATTCAACCCCCTCCTTCCTGCTACGATTTATCCTCATGTTCTCTCCCCACAACCCTTTTGAAGAAGGGTCTGAAAACTTAGTTTATATAAATATGGCATAGTGACTAAAAGGGAGTTTCTCTTTACTCCTCCCAATGACATTCACAGATACCTAGGGACAATGAAAAATATAATGAAGTTCTGGGGCGCCTGGGTGGCTCAGTGGGTTAAAGCCTCTGCCTTTGGCTCAGGTCATGATCTCAGGGTCCTGGGATGGAGCCTCGCATCGGGCTCTCTGCTCAGCGGGGAGCCTGCTTCCTCCTCTTTCTCTCTGTCTGTCTCTCTGCCTACTTGTGATCTCTGTCTGTCAAATAAATAAATAAAATCTTTTAAAAATAAATAAATAAATAAATAAGTAAATAAAAATAAAAACACCATGACTATGAATGTGAAGAAAAGGGACAGAATTTAAGTGTGTGTGTGTATATATATATATATATGTATGTTATGAAGTTCTTATCCAACGGTGGAATTTTGGCAATAAGTCAGCCATGGGAGAAGCTACTAAGGGACGTATGCTGGCTCCTGAAATTACTATAGCAAAGAGAATACCTCTCTGTTTGATGTGTCAGAGGTAGACCAAAGACATAGTAAGTATGCTTGTTCCAGGCATCAGTGGTCATGTGGAATACTGTACGACAGGCCTTCCTGACAGCCAAGTTCCAATTATATCCACATTGGTTAGGAGTTTTCAGCAGACTCCAGGTAAATTGTTTAACTCTGTGGACTTCAGTTTCTCTGCCTGTCTAATGGGTTGAACTGGCTTTTTCCCCAAATAAGGAGGGATGTATAATTCTCTGTCACATTCGTTACTAGATAGGGAGGGCTGGGTGAGAGTACTTGGCTTACAGGATGCAGGAGATGGAGAAAAAGGAGCACAGCAAGATATCCAGCATTGAAGTTGGGATTAAGGAAAGTAAACAGTGCTAGTAAAGAGAGTCTAGAGAAATTCTCAGAGGCTGGATGTGCATTTGATGGGTTAATGAGGCATTTCCTAGGTACATGAAATAAACTGCTGTGGACTCTCAACTGTCACAGGAACTCTGTCTCGCCTGTTCATCTCAGAGAGTTGTTCTGCAATTCAAATAAAATAATCTGTGTGATGACAATTTGAATGTCAGCAGTATTATTATTGCAACTTTATGAGAAAATTTCCTTTTTTATACCAGAGGAAGAATATGTTCTCACCATTAAAGGATAAATCAGATTTCACAGTGATTTGATGCCTCCACGATTCAAAGTGAACATAAAGGCAAACAAATGAGTTATTAAATGGTCACCAGTCAGCAAATATGGGCATAAAGAACACCATGGTTATCGATAAGAGCCCGATATTGGAGACCTGGCTGCTGTGCCACTTGGCAACTATGTGTCCTCAGGCACGTAGTATAACTTTAGTTGCCTCATATGGAGAAAAGAAACAAGGATAATTATGCCTGCCTCATTAGTAGCAGTGGATATTTGTTAATATATAAATTAGAGATTGCAACATGGAAACACTCTGTAAATGGAAATGTGATGTAAAAATGTTATAATAGGTAAAACTTAACCTCTTCTAAATTTCACCAGCCTTAAACTCACCAGAGATTTTTGCCCTGCTGTTGTACATCCTTCTGATAAATCTGTTCCACGGCCACCCCTAACCACTTACCCCCTCACGCACACATCAATCTGTCTCTAAAGTCAGATGAGTCCTCAGAGAACAAGTGGATGAAACATGTAGGTGGGCTGGACCTCACCCATTTGATCCACATCTATGGAGGATACACCAGAAGCTCTATGTTTTAACAGAAATTAATAGGTTTCTGGGAGCTGACCTGAGATGGGGTACTTTGCCCCCAGATGGCAGCAGCCTGACTGGATGACTTCACCTCCTCAGGCTGTAACTGCACTAAGAGCAAATTGCATTAAGCCAATTTCAGAAGAATTGCTTTCTTCTCTATTATCTTTTTTCTTCTTATTAAGAACAGGCTCTCCTCAGCTGACATTCCGCAGTAGGAGGAAGACAAGTGACATCCAAAGGCTCATAGCCAAGTGTTTGATTGGAACATTGATACTGAATGTGTCTTCTCAGAGATGCCATGCCCAAATTACCCACGCCCCCACCCTTTTGGCATATGGGCATTTTACAGTGAACACCAACTTGGTATCCTGGCTCATCCTTAATGATCCATCTTATGGCAACATTTAGGGCTGTACTTAAATGTCCCGTATATATTAATAATAAAAATTGTCCTAAAAATTTCCCCATGTTTAATCAGGTTTTATTTATTTCATCTTAATTGTTTTTATTAATATGAACAAATTTAGAGCCAGGCAGAAAATACAGGCACTTGTTCCTTTACTGGATTAGGGCTTAATTTTATTTTCATTGTGTCTTTTTTAAGTTGCACAATTAATGCATACAATAGTATAGACTCAGATAATATAAAAAGCAAAGGAAAAGAGGAAGCTTTCCTTACTATCCCACTGTTTGAGATGTAAGGAAAGAATGTTTTTCAAGAAACAAGGAAAAAGTTATATAAGAAATTACAATTGAAGTTAGAAACAAAAATAAAACATAATTGGAATTAGAACCAAACAGGGAAAGAACAGTCCTTAGTAGTTCAGTTCAATTTGAGTAAAGTGTGTACTCTGACCAATTAGGGTAAAGGGACCTTCCAACAAAATTACTAATTAGATTTTCATGCTAACTAATAATAGGTAAAGTAGAAAGTTACAAAAATTATAACTGAATAGGGTTAAAGAGGTATTATTTTTTGCCAGGCATCTGCAGAGAATGCCTAGAAAAAAGCAAACTATGATATTTCTTACTAGATCTATCCAATGTTCATTAAATCCTTAGTAAATTTCATTTAATTTAGTTATTTATAAATATCTACATATTTTATCTTTGGTTTAAATATTAGAAATGTGTTATTTTCTTGCAGTATCAGTGTTCAACAAAATGTAGAATGCCCCTTCTTATCCTTTTCCTGTTTTTGAGGGTTGGGTAGGTAGGGGATATTAATCACCTTTGCAAACCTAGTCTCAAAATCCATGTTCAAGGTGAATGCTCTATGTGTTCACCAGCCTTTATGAACTGATTGATCTGTTATAAATCAATTTCTTTCCCTACATGAGACTGATCAGGTAACTGATTTTTACTTGGTTTCCATGTCAGGTTTAGGCTTATTATTTTTTTGGTCTTCATTTACATTTTGAAACAAGGATGACAATTATTAGGATCTCCTTGCTTTTTTTAAATTGTTGAATAAATTTGACAGATAAAATTGTGTAAATTTAAGGTGTATAGTGTGTTATTTCAATACATTTATATACTGTAATATGATTGCTATTGTAGCAATATTTATCACATTTCATAATTATAGTACAATACTGTTATCTATATTCACTATACTGTGCATTAGATCTCTATGGCTTATTTACTACAAATGGCAGGTTGTACCCTTAAATAACATCAATCTTTTTCCCTTATCTCCATCCCTTTGTAACCATCATTTTATTCTCTATTTTTTGCAAATTTTACCTTTTAAGATTATGCATATAAATGATAAACAATATTTGCCTTTCTCTGTCTGAATTATCTTACTTAGCATAATGTATTCAAGGTACAACCATGGTGTAAATGGCAGGATATCTTCCTTTCTCATGGCTGAATAATATTCCACTGTGTGTGTGTGTGTGTGTGTGTGTACACACACCCTGATATATATATATAGATAGATAGATATAAATATCAATGGATGAATGGACAAAAGATGTCATATATATATACACATACATACATTTGAGTTGTTTTCATATCTCGGCTATTGTGAATACACTGCAATAAACATGGGAGTGTTTACGTCTCTTCAAAATCCTGTTTTCATTTCCTTTGGGTATATACCCAAAATGAAATTCCTGGATCATAAAGCAAGTCAATTTGTATCTTTTTTTGGAATTCATAGTGTTTTCCATAGTGGTTGAACCAATTTACATCACCACCAACACTGAATAAGGGCTGCATTTTCCCCACATCCTCACGAGCACCTGTTGTTTCTTGTCTTCTTGATGACAGTCATTCTAACAGGTGTGAGGTGATAGCTCATTGTGGTCTTAATTTACATTCTCTCGATGATTAGTAATGTTGAACTTCTTTTTGTGTGCCTGTGGCTATCTGGTTTCAAACTGTACTGCAAAGCCACAGTAATAAAAATAGTATGGTACAGGCACAAAAATAGATTTATAAACCAATGAAGCAGAATAGAAAACCCAGAATTAAGATCTGGCAGATACAGTCAACTAGCACTTGACAAGAAAGCCAAGAATACACAATACGCAAGACCGAAATGATAGTCTTTTCAACAAATTGTGCTGGAAAAATTGGAAAAACACACACATAACAATGAAATTAGACTTCGGTCTTAACACAACTCACAAAAATTAACTCAAAATCCATCAAAGACTTAAACATAAGACCCGATACTGTAAAACTCCTAGAAGAAAAGATAGAAAAGAATTCCTCAATATTGGTCTTGGCAATGGTTTTTTGGATATGACACCAAAAAAATACAAACAAGAAAAGCAAAGAAAAGATCAACAAATGGGATTACATCAAACTCAAAAGTTTCTGAACAGCAAAAGAAACAATTAGCAAAATGAAAAGACAACCTACAGAATGGGAGAATTTTGTAAACTTTTAAGGGTAATATCCAAAAAAAAGGATTTCCTTGGTTTTATCTGTACCCACTTAGCTTAGTCTCCAAGTCAGAAGTTCAGTGCCATAGATAGAGAATCCCAAACAAGGGGTGTTGTTAACCTTACAAAACAAGAATATAAAATGATCCACATTTTCAAGGAGCTTACAGTACTCTTTAAGAGACCACAATTATTCATGAAGAAAAAAAAAAAACAAGAAGAAAAAAAGAGAAAGAAAAGAGAAAAGAAAAAGAATCAACCCATAGTTATAATTCTGTAAACTAGAAAGGGACACAGGGGAACTGGTAATAATCCAATTACTGGGGTTTTAGTCAAGTTATTTCCTCTCCCTGGGCAGCAGTTTTCCCTTTTTTACATAAATTAGATTACACTAATGATTTCCAGGTGGGTATACTCTCAATCTAGTGAAATTTCAAAAAAATCAAATTTAGATGACCAAGATAGGATCCGTAGCCTTTGGTTTTGTCAAGTAAAGAACTGAAAATAACTTCTATCAATCAGCATTATTTCATTAAAAAAAGGATATTTTAACACCAGAAAAAGGAATAATCACAGAATAAAGAACGGCTTTTTCCAAAATGGGAGACTGCATTTACTTACTCAAAAGATACATATTGAAGACTCATTGTGTGCTATGCTGCTCCTGGTGGTAAGGAAATACTGGTGAAGAAGCAGACAAGTCTTAATGGAGATCCCATGAAGGAGATTAGGGAGTGGCAACTTTTGCAATCTACCCATTGTACTGATTTATTTATTCATTTCACCAGGAACTAGTGGAAACATGCAAATACCCATTCTTGGACCAGCACTGAGAAATCACTGGTCCAGAAGATCAGTAGTTCCCAGATGATCCTACAGTTAATAACATTCAGAGTCTCTATCATAAATAAAAAGTCAGAACAGAGAATTACCAATGTTGGTCAGAAAAATTTAAACTCAGTGAAAGAATTTAAGAAAACAGAAAGCATTTATTTTGATTTTAGGTTGGGGGAAATGAGGTAAATAAGAAATGTTCAACTTTCCTTGGAATTCATTTTTCCACTCACTGGCCAAAACAGTAATACATTCAAGATATTACTGGTTATCACCATTATGCTCATGGTATTGGCTACTCTGGTAATGCAGCACAGGGGATAACATTCAAACTTCCACAGGATACTGATAGAAAGGGATGACATTCTATTTCCAGGAGGTAATAGAAAGCAAGTTCTCTTAATTTGGGTACCTTCTTTGTCTTAGAAGATGTGGCTTTATATAAATATAAATAGTTTTGTTTTAGAGAGAGAGCATGAGCTGGGGAGGAGGGTCAGAGGGTGAGAGAGAATCCCAAGCAGGCTTCACTCCCAGCACGGAAACCAAGAGAGGGCTTATTCTCATAACCCTTAGGAAGATGTGAGTATAAAGCCACTGGTGCTAACTTGTCCAACTTTTCTCCAGGTCTGAATAAGATGAGTGAATATACAGATTGCAATCACTGGCTGACTCATGTTGCCATTTGTCCATGTGATGAAGGCCCCAAGAAGTTCATTTCTGGGTTTCTGGAATAATTATTTACAATGAAGAAGAGTGAGCAAGTGATTTTCCATGGCTTTTACAGCATCATTCTCTTAGCAATGAGATAGACAAGATGGAGTTCTTGTCCCTTACCCTAAAGTTTTGGCTGAACCGGAACTAACATCCAGAATAAGTTGCTTGAGGAAAAATTAAAATGCATATAACTAGAGAAGACACTCAAGACTACTGAGCTGACAAGGATAAGGGTAGGAGGGTATGGAAGTGGACTTGTAGCATAAGTAAGTATAATTGGGGCACAAATCATGTCAGCATTGAGTCATGACAGGGATGACTAAAAGACACCCAGTTGTCATTGAGAAGAACAAAGAGAAAGATAGTGTAATGATGATGCTTAAGTACAAGAACATGGTAACTAGGAAAGCCATTGACATTGACTCAGGGAACATGGAGACCTTTGTTCTAGTTCTGATTCTATGACTAATTCACTGTATGACATTGGAAAAATCACCTGCCTTCTTTCTAATTCAGTTATCTCTGCTATATGCTTTGGGTAAATTAAGTTACCCTGTTCTGTGGGATATATCTATATGCACTCAGGAAGCAATATAGTTGGTGGTAAGAGTAAAGATATTGTAGTCAAACAGACTAGGGTTCAAGTCACGGACCTACCACTCACCAGCCACATAGCTAAGCCATGCTATTTACTCTTGCCTAATTATCTTAACTGGGTAAATGGGAATAAGAATAATACAAATATCATATGGTTTTGTGAGGATTAAAAAAAAATACACATGTAGGGGCACCTGGGTGGTTCAGTCAGTTGGGCATCCGCCTTCAGCTCAGGTTATGTTTCCAGGGTCCTGGGATGGAACCCTACTCGATGGGAGCCTGCCACTACCTCTCCTCCCCACTCATGCTCTCTTCTCACTGTGTGTGTCTCTCTCTCAAATAAATAAAAAATCTTAAAAAAAAATTCACATGTAAAGCTCTTAGTTTAATACCACATAATACCATTATTACTTGTAGCCACTACAGACTTACTTTTCAGGTCATATCCTCACCTGGTGGCTGCTGCAGCAAAGATTCAGTATCTTCAGGCCCTTTTGCTTAACATGTGCCTATACAAAATAACAAACCCACCAACCTAATTGAAGGAAGTGAGTTCTCAGAGTTATCAACAGATATGAAAAATAACCAGCACATTTCCCCTTGGGCTTATTACTAATGCTAGTTAGTAATAAGTAATAACATATATTACTTATTAATGATATATAATAATATTATGTATAATAACATGTACTAATACATACATTATACTAATACATACAACATTATACTAATTATGTATAATATAATTATATATTATATTGTATATATAATATACTAATATTTACATACACACACACACACAAGCAACCACATATACATCCACACACACATATACAAGTATCCACAAACTAGAGATCACATCGTTTGCCACCTTGTTCTGGCTCCCGTGTGTCGCCTGCCTTTGGTAATGTGGCTGAAGCAAAAGAGATGTTAAATGCCACAGGGCTCCACAGGGCTAGGGAAAACAGACAAAGGCAACTTCTGTTTCATTTAACTAGTAATCTTTTCTGGCAGAAGTATGAGGCAGTTCCAGTGTCTTTCCTCTGGAAAGACAGGTCAATTTCCATATATTGAGAATTGTATAAAACTTTTACATAGTAAAAGATATTTAATTTAACAAATATTTATGACATACTGATCATAACTGAGGCACAGTGTTTGCACTGTGCAATTAACAGGAGTTTATAAGATATTTTCCCCTGCTCTCACTTCCCTTCATCACTCTCTACTTACACAAATATGCCCCCCCCCCCCCCACACACATGCATGTGTATTTAAAAA
Organism: Enhydra lutris kenyoni; assembly: GCF_002288905.1. Taxonomy (NCBI): domain Eukaryota; kingdom Metazoa; phylum Chordata; class Mammalia; order Carnivora; family Mustelidae; genus Enhydra; species Enhydra lutris. The sequence goes on along the minus strand of NW_019154089.1, from coordinate 34,127,374 downwards.
AGCATGATATATGAAGTGGTTGTTCAAGTCCCCTCCCCTCCAGCAGCAGTATCAATATCACCTGGGACTTTTTAGAAATGCAAATATTCAGTCCCTACTCCTGATTTTTAGAATCAAAAACTATGGAGTTAGTTCCCAGAAATCACTGTTTTAACAAGCCCTCCAGGGGATTCTGATATACATTCACAGTTGAGAAAAATTCTCAAACAGAACTTTACACTGAATACCTCTTGCAAAAGAGGAAAGTCATCAAGTCAAAGGGAAGAGAGTAAGAGAAGAACAGATAAAAGTTACAAAAACAATCAGACAATGATTAAGAAAAGGGCAATAAATACACACTCATCATAATTACTTTAAATATAAATGGACTAAATATTACAATCAAAAGATGCAGGGTGGTTGAATGGATAAAAATAAAAGTCCATCTATATGCTGCCTACAAGAGACACAACTCAGATCTAACGATTTACTTCAGATCATAAGACAAACACAGACTAAAAGTGAAGGGATGGAAAAAGAGGCTCCAAGCAAATATTTATACCTTTAATTGTTATACCTTCTTATTGGACTGATTCTGATCCCTTTATCATTATGTAATGCCCTTTGTCTCTTGTTACAGGTTTTGTTGCATTTATTTTGTCTGATATAAGGATTGCTCCCCCACTTTTCTTTGTTTCCATTTTATAAATTTTTGTGTATCCTTAACTAATTATTGTAGATATAGTTTTACTACTTTTGCCTTTTAATCTTCATACTAGATTTATAAGTGGTTGATCTATTATCTTTTTATGTTTGCCTTTACTAGTGAGATTTTTTCCATATATATGTTTATGTATAAATATATATTTTCCATATTTTATATTTATATATTTATATATATATAAAAGGCTTAGCTATTTATATATATATATATAAAAGAGAAGGCTTAGCTATTTATATACATATATATATATATATATATATATGGGACAGCAGGCGAGGCCAAGCACGGCCACCTAAGAAAGTGGTCTGAGGCCAAACCGGAGTGCCAGATGGAATGCCCCAAATTGGGGCCCACAAGACTCTGCCTTGGGCTGGTGTAGCCCTGGGTTTCCTTTCATAAAGGAGCCATTTCCCCAACCTTCCACTGTGGTAAATGACTGATTTCCCATTTAAAAAAAAAAAAAAAAAAAAAAAAATATATATATATATATAGGCCTTCTCTTTTCCATTTAAACAAGTACCTTTAATACTTATTGTAAAACCAGTTTAGTGGTGATGAACTCCAGTTTTTGCTTGTCTGGAATACTTCACTTCTCCTTCAATTCTGAATGATAATCTTAACCAGGTAGAGTATTGTTGTTTAGGTAAGTTTTTGTTGTTGTTTGTTTTTTTTTAATTTTTATTTTTTCCCTTTCAGTAAGTACTTTGAATATATTGTGCCACTTTCTTCTGGCCTACAAAGTTTCTGCTGAAAAATAAGCTGATAGCTTTATAGGCATGCCTTTATTTACAACCAATTACTTTTTTCTTGCTGCTTTTAAGATTCTTTATCTTCACTTTTTTATATTTTAATTATAATGTATCTTGGTGTAGCTCTCTTTGGGTTCATCTTGTTTGGGACTTCCTTTCACTTAGTGAAAGGAGGAATGGACGCAGAAGATGTGGTCCCTATACACAATGGAGTATTACTCAGCCATCGCAAAGGATGAATATCCAACATTTGCATCAGCACGAATGGAACTGGAGGAGATTACGCTAAGTGAAATAAGTCAAGCAGAGAAAGACAATTATCATGTGGTTTCACTTATTTGTGAAACATAAGGAATAGCATGGAGCATATAAGGTGAAGGAAGGGAAAAATGAAGGGAGCAGAAATCAGAGGGGGAGATGAATCATGAGAGACTATGGACTCTAGGAAACAATCTGAGGGTTTTAGAGGGGAGAGGGGTGGGCAGATGGGTGAGCCCAGTGATGAGTATTAAGGAGGGCATGTATTGCATGGAGCACTGTGTGTTATACACAAACAAAGAATCATGGAACACTACATCAAAAACTAATGATGTACTGTATGGTGACTAACTTAACATAATAAAAAACTATTAAAAAATAAAACAGAAGAAATAATTATTCTTATTCAGTTGCTCATTGAAATGCCATCATCCTTAATTTTTTATTGTTCCATCTTCTGACATAACTCAACAAAATGATTTAGTTGTTTTCTCTCTCTCTCTCTCTCTCTGCCTGATAATTTCATAAGCTCTAGTTGTTTCAGAAGGATAATGATTCACCTCAGGTTTGGTGCTTGCTAGATCCTTTCTCCATTAGTCTAGTGATAACCTCAGCTTATACCTTCCAGATAAAAGAAGGACTTTAATAAAAAAGAAATGAGAGTGACTATTTTTCTAGAAGTGAAGTCCCCTATTTCACCATGTTTTAATTAAGCAATAAGTTAGATGTCAAGAGCAATTACAGCCTTGAAGGTCAAAGCTTGCTTAATTAAAAAATTGGAAGGACTTCTCCTTGTTCAACTATTTTGAAAGCACTGGAGACCTTTCAAATCCACCTGTGGAGTGTGAGGAAATGAAGTTGTGGCCAAATAGGCTAATACTTTGCCTTGGAATTCAGACTCATGTTCCCTCCTGCTGGACTGCACTGGCCTCTACAAAGCCTGTAAATTTGATACACAAATTGAAGTATGGCATTATGACCCAAATCAGAAACAGGTAATGTTCCAAAAGTGCTTTTGAGTGGCAGAGAACTTTAGCATTTATTAAGTTTTAGCAGGTGGGAAGCAAATGTTCCAAATATTAGATCTTCAGTGTGTCCTTTTTCCTCAGTATATTTTCATTTCTTCAGGTGTGACCCTAGAAACACCACTGTTAGAAGCTTTTTTGGAGTTTGATACAATGTAGACTCTATGGACCTGCCCCAAATCAATGAATCAGAATCACTGGGAATGGGCCCGTAGAATCTGAATTTCACTAGATCCCCTAGATGATTCTTATGCACACTAAAATTTGAGGAACTACAAATCTAGTCCTTTCCTCATTTTATCAGTGAGAAACTAGGATCCAGAGAAATGCACCAGCTCTACTAACCGCTTCAAAGTCAGAATTACAACCCATGTCTTCTCAATTTCAGATTCTTTTCCACCAACCAACCAGACTATCCAGGTAAACCCACACAACCAGGTTTTCCTATATTTAGGTTTGGGGAGCACACTTGCCCCCAAAGGATTCTTCATACTATTTGTCACAATGATTAATAATATTCCTATATTCAATTTAAAAGGTCTTAGCAATCTTATATCACAATCCCGAAAGCCATTCCTCTCAATCCATTGTTATTTCTTTTGTGTCTTCTCACAATTATATTTCTATCAATAACATTTGTTGATACTGTGGATTTTAGCACTCTGAGATATTCCTGAATTTAAAGTTCATTCTCTAAACATTCCTACAATGATGCTTTTTTTGTAATTTGACCCCTACTGTCTAAATAACACAAGCACCAAGATGTAGTGGATCTTGTCATATAAATTCATGCAACACAGAACTGCAGAAAGAGTACAGACTTACAAGTCAGAATATTTGGTTCCTAATCTTTTCTCAATCACAAATTCACTTCAGGTGGGTCATTTCCCTTCCAAGCCTCTATTTTCTCATTTGTGAAAAGAAGGAACAGTTTTATAAAATAGGCCCCTTTCGGGGCACCTGGGTGGCTCAGTGGGTTAAGCCTCTGCCTTCAGCTCAGGTCATGATCCCAGGGTCCTGGGATCGAGTCCCACATCGGGCTCTCTGCTCACGGGGAGCCTGCTTCCTCCTCTCTCTCTCTCTGCCTCTCTGCGCACTGTGATCTCTGTCAAATAAATAAAATCTTAAAAATAAATAAATAAATAAAATAAAATAAAATAGGCCCCTTTCAATTCTTTCATTCTGTGAAGGAAAACAGGAAAACTAGGACCCTGTGCTGTCATTAGCTCACATTGTTCCTGAGGAGTGTGAACAATTAGGAGAATGCAAATGTCTCTAATTATATCAGGATGCCAAAGAAACACCTGTCAGTATATTCTATTATTCCTCTGGTGAGGAACTCCAAGAACTGCTGAGTTCTCTTTGGTTAAAGGGGCAGAAATGAATGAGCTCCTGTGGAGGGTGCTGAATAGGTCCCAGCATTTGTGTAGGGGGGCAGAAGAGACTTCAGGGAAAAAAGTATCTCTAGAGGATTTAGTCCACCTATGCTTTTTCTGCAAAGGCTAAGGAGGCTAGGAAGAAACAGCCTTCTCAAAGAAGCTGAGTAGAAAATTGATTGAAAGTGCAGGAAGTTCAGCTTCAAACAAGCTGTGGCTAAACAATCTAATTAAAGCATTTTCAAATGAATCAGGAAGAAATGCATGTGTGAGTTTGGTTTCTCTTCAATAATTCCAGTTTAAAAAAAAAAAAAAAAAAGGAAAGAAAGAAGAAAAAAAGCTAATAGAAATGTGCCCTGAGCATCTAATTACCAACAGGACCTTCTGAAATGTCAATGTGTGATGAATGAAACGTGTAGACAATGAAAATGTGTAGACCTGCAGACAAGAAAGCCAGATTTGAATTTTATCTGCCATGTCTTGGTAGTGTGCTTATACATAAATGCAGTATATAAATTGCTGGATGCTTCTAAGGCTTCGTTTCTTTCTCATAGACTGGGATTAATAATGCCTTCCCAACCTCTCTCAAGTGGTACAAAAGGGACAAAAGTAAGAGATGGTAGGATATAGTCATATTAAACTGTTTTATTCAAGTGTAAGGATAAATAATATGGCTATTACTGAGATAGTCCTAACATGGTGATGATCATATTATTTCAACATATATAGAAATGTATGTATTTATATATTGCTGTGTTTCTTTATGTTAATAGTTTTTAATTTAGAGTTTTTATATATATGTTCTTCAGTGAGATTAATCTACAACTTTTTTTTTCTTTTTTCTTCTTTTGTGGACAGCGAAGCAAAGTTTATTGAGCGATAGTACAGAACTCCCCAAAAGGGAGGGGTCCCAAGAGGGTTGCTTTGATCTACCACTTTTATTCTTCATAAATTCTTTGCTTGCCTAATAAAATATGTTGAGAGGTATATTCTTTTTTCTATTCACTAAAGAGTTTCTTTTGTAAGATTAAAATTAGTTTTCTCCCAAAATGTTTGGAAAAATTCTCCAGTAATGCCTTTTGACTTTGGAGTTAACTTGTAGAAAGATTTTTAATTAAATATTTTATTACTTTAATTACTTTAATGAGTATAAGATTATTCAGTTTTCTTTTTTCTTCTGGGTCAAATTTGAAAGAATTTTTTTTTAATTTAGTAGCATATAATCATATAACTCATTACTCTTTTAATATTGACAGCACTGAAAATGATGTTATATTTTCATAATTAATTGTGTCTTATCTTTTTATTTTCTTAATTTAATTTTATTTTTTTCAGTGTTCCAAAATTCATTGTTTATACACCACACCCAGTTTTCCATGCAATATATGCCCTCCATAATACCCACCACCAGGCTCACCCAACCCCCCACCCCTCTCCCTTCCAAAACCTTAGTTTGTTTCTCAGAGTCCACAATCTCTCATGGTTTGTATCCCCCTCCAATTTTCCCCCACTCGCTTCTCTCCATCTCCCAATGTCTTCCGTGTTATTCCTTATGTTCCACAAGTAAGTGAAACCATATAATAATTGACTCTCTCTACTTGACTTATTTCATTCAGCATAATCTCTTCCAGTCCCATCCATGTTGATACAAAAGTTGGGTGTTCATCCTTTCTGATGGAAGCATAATACTCCATTGTATATATGGACCACATCTTCCTTATCCATTCATCCACTGAAGGGCATCTTGGTTCTTTCCACAGTTTGGCGACTATGGCCATTGCTGCTATGAACATTGGGGTACAGATGGGCCTTCTTTTCACTACATCTATATCTTTGGGGTAAATACCCAATAATGCAATAGCAGGGTCATAGGGTAGCTCTCTTTTTAATTTCTTAAGGAATCTCCACACTGTTTTCCAAAGTGGCTGCACCAACTTGCATTCCCACCAACAGTGTAAGAGAGTTCCCCTTTCTCCACACCCTCTGCAACACTTGTTGTTTACTGTCTTGTTAATTTTGGCCATTCTAACTGGTATAAGGTGGTATCTCAGTGTGGTTTTGATTTGAATCTCCCTGATGGCTAACAATGATGAACATTTTTTCATGTGTCTGATAGCCATTTGTATGTCTTCATTGGAGAAGTGTCTGTTCATGTCTTCTGCCCATTTTTTGACGTGATTATCTGTTTTGTGTGTGTTGAGTTTGAGTTCTTTATAGATCTTGGATATCAGCCCTTTGTCTGTACTGTCATTTGCAAATATCTTCTCCCATTATGTGGGTTGCCTCTTTGTTTTGTTGACTGTTTCCTTTGCTGTGCAGAAGCTTTGATGAAGTCCCAAAAGTTCATTTTCCCTTTCGTTTCCTTTGCCTTTAGAGACATATCTAGAAAGAAGTTGCTGTGGCCGATGTTGAAGAGGTTACTGCCTATGTTCTCCTCTAGGATTTTGATAGATTCCTGTCTCAAGTTGAGGACTTTTATCCATTTCAAGTTTACCTTGTGTATGGTGTAAGAGAATGGTTGAGTTTCATTCTTCTACACATAGCTGTCCAATTTTCCTAGCACCATTTATTGAAGAGACTGTCTTTTTTCCTGCTTTGTCAAAGATCATTTGATGATAGAATTGAGGGTCCATATCTGGGCTCTCTACTGTGTTCCACTGGTCTATGTGTCTGTTTTTGTGCCAGTACCATACTGCTTGGTGATCACAGCTTTGTAGTAAAGCTTGAAATTAGACAACGTGATGCCCCCAGTTTTGTTTTTCTTTTTCAAAATTTCCTTAGCAATTCTCTTTTTGATCAATCTCAGCAGTGGTTAATCAACTTAAGTGTTTCAAAAAAAGCAATTTTTGGATTTGTTGATTCTATTACATCCTTGCAATCTTTTTAATTAATTTCTACTGTTATCCTCTTTCCTTTTCTTGTATTTGTTTTACATTTTTCTAACCTCATTAGGTAGATGCTTAGTTTATTTCTTTTCAGTCTTTCTTAACTTCTACTATATAAACTTCTAACTATGAATTTCCCTCTAATCACTGTTTTAGCTGTATCTGTGATTTTTGATGTGCAGTATTTTTCTTCTTAGTTGGTTAAATATATTCCAATATTCATCATGATGTTTTATTTAACAAAAAACCTATTTAAAAATATATTTCTTAATATCTACATATGTGAGTTATTATTAGAATAATTGCATTGCACTTACAGAAAATGCTCTATATAATTCCAAACATTTGGAATTTATTCAAGCTTGTTTTATGACTCAATATATGATGCATTTTTATAAATATTCTGTATGTGCTTGAAAAATAATACATGTTCTGCAGTTATTTGACTTAATGTTCTATTTATGTCCCTGAGGTCAACTTATTTTACAATATTGTTCAGATTTTCTAGATCCTTACTGATCTTTTGATTATTCTATCAGTTACTTGTTTTATTGTCCTATTATTTTTTGTAAATCTTTATCTTATTTTTATATTTTGACTTTACATATTTTGAAAATGTGTTACTACATGCATAGAAATTTGTTTCTATGCATTGTCCTATTAGTTTTATAATTGTCTAATTAGTTTTATAAATCTTTATCTTATTTTTATATTTTCACTTTATATATTTTGAAAATGTGTTATATGCATAGAAATTTAGAATTTTTATGTGTTCCTAATGAATTAAATCTTTTAGTTTTATGAAATTATTTTCTTTATCTCTAGTAAATCTTTTTGCCTCAAGGTCTAAAATTTCCATTATTAGTATAACCATATTAGGATTCCTTTGGTGAGTGTTTCCACGCAATATATTTTCTTTTTATTTATAACCTTTCTATACTTTTATGTTAGAATGTGTCTATTCAGAGGCGCCTGGGTGGGTTAAAGCCTCCACCTTTGGCTCAGGTTGTGATCCCAGGGTCCTGGGATTGAACCCCGCCTGGGGCTCTCTGCTCAGTGGGGAGACTGCTTCTCCCTCTCTCTCTCTGCCTGCTGCTCTGCCTACTTGTGATCTCTGTCTGTCAAATAAATAAATAAAATCTTAAAAAAAAAAAAAAGAACGTGTCTATTCAGTTTTAGGAAAATTCCCAAATGAGTTTTTGCTTTGTTCTGTTCATTTATTCAATCTAACATATATATATATATATATATATATATATATATATATACACATATATATGTATATATATATATATAATATCTATATTACTCAATCTAACATATATATGTGTATATATACATATGTGTGTGTGTGTGTGTGTATTTATTTATTTTCACTTCTACATGGAACACTTAGCTCCATTAAATTTAATGTATATTTCTGTGTGTTTTACATTTTTCTTGCTTGTTCTGTTTCTTTTACTCTCTTTTGCTTTGTTTTGGATTTCTCAAGGATTTTTTTTTTTTTCATTTTTCCTCTGTTAGTTGGAAATTTGCACACATTTTCTATTCTTTGTGTGTTTACCATAGAAATTACCCTTGCTTTTTATTCTTCTGGTCAACAAAAAGACCTCAGCACTATTTAGCTTCATTTATCTCCTTCATTACTGATATGCTACTGCTGTTAGATAATTTAGTTGTTTATTTTTATAGATACGAGATATTATTATTGTGCATGCAGTCAGTATTCATATAGATTTACCTACAGCTCCACAAGCTTTCACCCCAAATCCCTTTGTTTCAGAGTTCCAATTATTTTGGATTTTGACAGGTAATATGCTATATAAACCTTATATTACTTATCACCTCCAGTGGGATCTCATCAGCATTTCATAATTGTGCACATTAATATTTTTGCAGATAACTGTTAATTATTTAAGTGGAATAAAGACTATACAAGTAATTTTAGGTAGATCCACCACCAGATAAGTTCAGATCAGGTCTTGCCGATTTCAGAGGTTTGGGGATTTGGAATTGTAGGTGAGAGATTGGGGGCAGACCTTATGCAGTGTCTGTTTTCAGAAGTTAAATAAATGCCATTGCTGACCTGAACTGTCAGCAATGAGATTTTTGCATAATAGTTTTGGCCAGATTTGGGACTTTGGGGTACTGTGACTTTAACAGTGCAAGTCTACCTGTCTAGCTGACAGACCTTCCTGCACCCAATATATTTATGCTGGAAAAATTGGAACAATGAAATTATGGAGTTTGTTAATATCCCATACAGCAGGTTCAGAGCAGGAAAGGTATCTGAACACAAAGTTTCAGGCTTCATGTACTCTTACTTTAAACATATTTTGACTCCTAGAGAGGAAGGAAAACATCACAGCTGGATAAACACAAGATATTAAAACTGAACAATGAAGGGCAAATGGCAGTCAAGGGACAAAAGAAAAGCTTCCTTACAGATGATGATACTGATGGAGATCTTGAAAAGACCATTTGAGAGAGAGGAATCAATGCCTACCTCTCCTAAATGGAGATGTAAATAATCTGTTTCAGCTGGAAGGTTTCACAGCCTCATAGATTTTATGCAGAAATAAATTATTTTCAACACAGACCCAACATTTATTACACTAATTATACCATTATTCACATCCCTCTCCTAGCATGATCCAACATGAATGCATTTAAAATATGGATTTACAGAACTTCTTCCAATAAATCTCTTTTTAAAAAACCATTCGTATAGTAATGAGAAAGGCCTTATTCTGCTAGCGATTTCAAGTTCCCAAACTCTAAAGGGGAGGAATGAAGAGTTAAATCTATCCTTGATAAGCCACCTCCACTCATAACACCAAACAATCCTAGAAGCTAAAAGTAAGTACAGTTTTTAAGATGATTTCAAAGAGACTTAGAGAAATTGTTTGCTGCCTTATATAGGAGTTCATTAACTCTGTGAATTACTTAAGCTACTAGGAGCCATTAGAAGCAGACGATTGAAAAATGAGAAAACAATGCTGAAGCAAAATATCAAAGAATAAAATCACCCAGGGCTTCAAATAATGCAAGGAAATGACTGCTTTCACACATTGTTGGTGGAAGAATGGATTGCTATATCCTTTTAGAAAATTAATCTGGCAATATCAGTACAATTAAAAATACAACTTGACATAGTAATACCACTTTGGGGAAATCTATCTTATAAAAACAAAAGGGTCACTGTGTGAGGTTTTGCATACATATATAGTGTTTATTCTTTAAAAAAGCATTTATTGAGTACATGCTGTGTGCCAATCATGAAACACAGACAAGTGCCATGGTCTTACAAAGCTTACATTCTAAGGGACACAGATAGACAATAAATGGAAAATAGATAGATGGAAAAATAGCAGGTATACCTATCAATGTTATGTAGAGACTCCAAATGGAGCAGTGTTGTCTATTTTTCACTTTAAATTGGTGATCAAGAAAGGGCCCTCTGAGCAGATGACACTGAAGGTGGGAAATGGCCAACAAGAATCTGATCTTAGGGGCACCTGGGTGGCTCCATGGGTTAAGCCTCTGCCTTTGGCTCAGGTCATGATTTCAGGGTCCTGGGATCAAACCCTGCATCAGGGTCTCTGCCTAGCAGAGAGCCTGCTTCACCCCCCGGCACCCCCATCCCGCCTGTCCCTCTGCCTACCAGTGATCTCTCTCTGTCAAATAAACAAATGAAATCTTTAAAAAAAAGAAAAGAAAAAGAAAAAGAATCTGATCTTGGAAAAATTGCAGTGATGTTTATACTTGAAAAAGTGTGATAACAATCTGAATTTCAGCAACAAAGGAACAGTTAGATTAATTACATTATGACGTATTACAGAATTATTAAAATAATGTCCAATTGGCATATCAAACTTCACCACACCTTAAAATTTAACTTCTAGTCGCCCTCTTGAAAATACCTGTTCATTTGGCAGTCTGTCGCATCCAGGCTTATTGCAACTCTTCTTCCAGTTTTTAGCATAAAAGCCTTGATATCACCCTTGGCTCTACATTTTGGCTAACACCCAAAATCTTGTCCCCCAGCAAATCTGAGGACTCAACCTTGAAAATATATCCAAATTCCTTCACGTCATGGCACACTCACCTCCTCCATTTTGCTCCATCATTTCTCTCTGAGATTATTGCAATGGCCTTCCAACTGGGCTCCCTGCTTGTACTTCAGTCTCCACTTAGCATGGCATCCAAAGTGACCCTGTTAAATGTAAATGAGAGTGTTGTTCCCTGGATCAAAATCAGTTTCTTTCAGAGTAAAATTCAAAGCAGTCCTTAATAAAATCTTTAAGGCCTATAGGAACTGACCCCTGCCATTGCTTTAACCTCACTGCCTCTTACTTTGTCTCTCAGTCACTTTACCATAGCAGACCTGGGCCCCCAGCTATTCCTTGAACACACAAGGACACTCCTGCCCCAGGGATTTGGTATTTAATCATCCCTTGCCACCAATACAACTAATTGTTAATATTACCGTCCTGACTAATTACAGAGAGTAAAATACAACCCCTTACTGCTTCTAATCCTTCTTTCCTACTTTACTTTTTCCCTTACTGTGTGTCACTATCTAATAATACCATGGGTTTTACCCAGTTACATTGTGTATTATCTCTCTCCAGCATCAGAATATAAGCTCTACGAAGGTCAGGGTTTTGTTCACTCTATAACCTCAATGCTTAGACTAGTGCTTGATACATGATAAATACTCCACAAAAATTTATTCAATCCAGGGGTACCTGGGTGGCTCAGTGGGGTAAGCCTCTAACTTTGGCTCAGGTCATGATCCCAGGGTTCTGGGATCAAGCCCCACATCAGGCTCCTTGCTCATCAGGGAGCCCGCTTCCCCCTCTCCCTCTGCCTGCCTCTCTGCCTACTTGTGATCTCTATCTCTCTTTCAAATAAATAAATACAATCTTAAAAAAAAAATTATTCAATCCACAAAAAAAATATTTTTTAAATATTCAAAAGTAAATCAATATACATGTATGTATTTATGAGTATATAAAACAATATGGGATGCAAACCAGACAGTTCACATTGATTCCCTCAAGGAAGTAGAAGTAGAGGCAATGGGGCAGTTTATTAAGTTTTTTTTTTTTTTTCTCTTAAGCATTTCTGAACTGGCGTCTTATTATAGGGGTAACATTCATGAATTTTTTGAAAAAACATTATAATTTAATTTTATATAAAGCATAATGATGTTGCCAAGAAAATGTACTTAAACCCCTCAAATCCAAAGATTAATCCATTTCTCCCTTTTATCATTAGTATCAGTATCTTAATTAGAAACACATAAATATTCAGGCGTGGTAGCTGTTTATATAATAAAAGATCCAAGAATTTCAGTGAATTCCGAGCTTCCCAGAAATAGAAGTCATTCTAGGCTTCCTCACTAAAAGCATAACCCCTGCATCATGACAGAGAATAAGCTAAATGAACTTTGAGCAAATCAATCCTCATCCAGAGAGGGTTTTTTTTTTTTTTTTTTATTCTGATTACTTCTGGCATTAGAGAATAGTTTAAGAAGGCTGAAAATCAACAAGTGCAGTGACCATCTCTCCTTTTTTTTTTTTTTTTGGTTCAGATGAAGCAGTATGCAGAAACATAAACAAAACACAGCTAAAGGGATGTGGGGATGAACAACAGCCTCTTTGACCTCCCCAGGTGGCTTCTGAGATAGCTAAATAGAAGTTTTAAGGGTCCTTGCACTTAGAGTATTTAGAAACCCTGATGTGGCAGGGTGAAGAGCTGAGCAGTCTGTTAACTTTCAAATAAAGTTGAAGGAATGTTTGAAAGAAATGAGACAAGATAACTGTCTTCAATTATTTTAAGAAGCAAGTTGACTTTTCTGTGAAGCTCCAGAGAACATCAGTAAGATTAGTGAAGGAAAGGTTTAAGAAGGCAACTTATTTGATACTAGGAAAAATAAATATCTGGAAATTATAGTTGGCCCACGATGGAATGAATGGCCAAGTGTGATAGCAAACCTCCTGTCACTAGAGGAATTCAAGCAGAGAGAAAACCTGGATAAACAACCAAATGCAATATATGGCATTACTAACCAAGTGGGAGATTAGATCATTAAAATTCCTACTAATTCTCAGGTTTCTAGGAGTCCATGTATTAGGACTCTTGGTTAAAAGTGACAAAAACTCTCCTTATGCTTAAGCTGGCACAACTGAAATGCCAAATTAGATCCTAGCTTCAGATGTGGCTCGATTCAAGGGTTTAAGGTTTTGTATCTCTTCCCTCCTTTCCTTGAATCTATTTTTGTCTTCTTTTTTGGTTTAATTTTCAGGCAGAATCACTTCACAAGCCAACAAAGGCTCCCAGCAATCACAGGCTTATACTATCCTTATACCTAGAAATCTTCAGGAGAGGAAAGACTCTCTTCTCAATGGCTCATGCAGAAGTCTTGGGAAAAACTCTGACTGTTACACCTTTGGTCACATGACTATCCCTGAAACAATCTCAGCATCCAAGCAGGCAAGACATGATGATTGGCCAGTCTGGATCATAGGCCTGCTGAGAAGAAAGAATTTCCACTCCCCTTCAAGGTCCTTATAACCTGTCTCAGAATCAAATTGACATGAGACAGATTACCAGGAGAAAATCAAATTTAACTTTGTACATATAGGGAATCCACACAGACATGAAATTCCAAAGACTGTCAGGCAAACTGAGGTGTACGTGGCATCCAGAACTAAGGAGAATGGAATAGGAATCTAGGACTTCAAAGAGAAGGAATGGAATTCATCGGAAGATAAAAAAGAGAAAGTGTTTGGTAAGTAAATGTTCCCTGGGCCACTCAGAAGCAATGGGACAAACAGAACTTTGTTCAAACAGGTCTTTCTAGGTTTCTTCCTGTCTGCCATACCTAGTTCATGCTATAACCTAGTTATCTATGGTGATAGCTCTCTTCCTAGAACAGGTCCTCTATTCAAATTCCTTTTAGGCAGTTGAAGGGAAAGGTAAATAGCTTTTCCTGAATATGTGGGGTTTTACTGCTTTTTTAAAAGATTTATTTATCTTAAAGAGACAAAGAGAGAAAGCAAGAGAGATCAAGTTGGGGAAGGAGCAGAGGAAAACAATCTTCAAGCAGACCCCTACTGAGTGCCAGAGTCCAACATGGGACTCAGTCCCAGGACCCATTAGGTCATAACCTGAGCTAAAACAGAGAATTTAACAAACTGAGCCACCCAGGTGCCCCCAGTTGCTTTTTAATCTAAAATAATCTTCATGCCAAAGTGGTCCCTCTTGGGGTAGCCTGCCCTTGGCCCCTACAAACCCATCCCTGTCACAGGAAAGGTAGGACCACGTAAATGACAATTCCACCAGGTGGGGGTGGACTATTTCCCTAAAGGAAAAATTTGCTCAGCAGAAAAATAACAGATGTCTATTATATTCTGAGAAAAGCACATAAAACCAAGAGATTCAATTGTTACATACATCTGACCATTCTAGTGAATTTAAAAGGAGAGACAAAGGTTAATAGTCATGATTTTGCAGATTACAGCCAAGAAGGCATTGAGTCCCTTCACATGTGTTGGCTTAGATAGAGCTTTCCAGAATTAACGAAGAAAATCATGCTGTTTTCACCATTGCACTGCAATGGGCTGGTACTAGGATAAGGAGATGTGTGCTGTCACCAAATATGTTTCTATAACAGATGGGAATTGCTTTTTCTTGAAATAGCTACTGATGTAGGGATGTTAAGATTAGCTAGGGCAATGGCTTCCATTTGTAGGAATTTGTATTATGATAATCAACAAACCAGAAGGAACTGTTAGTCATCCTTTCCCTGTTTAGAGACAGAGCTTTGCAAATGCAAGAGAACAATATACATGTAGGATATACGTATGTATATGTGTGTGTGTGTGTGTGTGTGTGTATTTCTCCTCTTCTATATATACATGCAGACATTTTTAGACTGTACACAAAATGAGACCACGTATTTCTGACAAAAAGGCAGAATAGCATAATGTGTACAAGCAAGGTTTGGGAACCATTCTGCCCAATTTCAGATCCTGATTCCATCACTTACTAGCTTGGGAACCTTAGGCAAAATATTGGATCTTGCCACATCTCATTTTTTCTCATCTATTATTAATAATAGCCACAATCTCAAAGAATGAATGGATTAAATGAGTAGATAATGGAAAAGCATTTGAAGACTAACTGGGGCATCATGAGTGCCCAATAATGTTTGTGATCATTATTATTACTGTCACCAACCAAGCATGTGGTATTTTGCAAAATGCTTATAATCTTAGGACCTCAGTTTCCACTCTTAATAGCCGTGTGGGGGTTCTCATAGAAGTCTTGCATGCCATCTTACACTCTGTATGGGGTGTTTTTATTAGGGGATTTTACTTACAAACAGTCTAACAGCAGCTGAGGCAGCATTACTTGTTTTTCAGAACCAGGAAAATCTGAACTTAAGATAACAGACAAAGAAATTGACCTAATAATGGATCATTTATGTTAAAAATCCCATATATGCAACAGTTTGGAACAGATAATTCTGTAAATATGAATTTTTTTAAAAAGGAGAAAGAGGGTGAAATTAGAAATTGGGCATTTAATTTCTTGAATTATATACTTATTAAATAGGGCTTGTGATGTGAATGGTATAAACATTAAAAGATGGGGATAGGAAAAAAAATGAAAACCAATTTAGCAAAAGGGGGTGAAATTAGAAATTGGGCATTTAATTTTTTAAATTATATACTTATTAAATAGGGCTTGTGATGTGAACGGTATAAACATTCAAAGACGGGGATAGGAAAAAAATGAAAACCAATTTAGCAAAATTGCTCAGCAAGGTAAATTCATCATCACTCACTAATGGTTAATATGAATGTCTGAAAATAGGTACAAACTTATTCTGGACCCAACCACTTTATAAAGAAATCATTTAAAAATGGAAGATGACGGTTTCCAGAAGTTAAATTTCTCTGTATGTTGCCAAGTTCGCTCCTAACTTTCTTCTCGTAAAGATGCTTTGCTGGATATGAATGGAAACTTTCCCTTTTGGAATCCCCCATCTGTCACTGTATAAATTGGATTCAGAGAAAGTAATTTGGTTGCTGCAAATAGGATTTCAGTAGCACAGGTAGGCTAGGCAGTAGAACAAGGCAATTCTCAGAAACTGAGACCCAGCTTCAGGAAACTAGCCCTTTAAGGGAAGACTGGGGAGGGAAACCTAGCAAATATTTTAACTCAAAACCAAGTTATCCTCAAATAAAATAATGCACTTCATGGATTCCCAGGAAGTGTCAGTTACTCTTCAGCTGTTGCTGATGCTTTTTAGATGTTACGATGTCACATAATAGAGCTTAGCAGCTATGGTCGAGAAAGGACTAGGTAGGAAAAAGAAAAATAGCTAATGATGGATACACACAATGAAGAATAACCCTACCTGCTGACAGCCAGAGCAAATGATAAAAATTTATTCTGATGAGATTTCTTGCCTGCATCTGGATTTAGAACTACAGGGAAGATAAAGCTGAAAAGAATTTTAGAGGACATCTTGTTCAATCCTTCATCTCTTGTGTGAATCCCCATTACAATCTTCCTCAAAAGTAGACTTTCACCTTGACTCGAATACAGCCAATGCTATTTTCCAGGAAAAATATAACCCATTAAATATTTTGCAGTGTGGACCTGAGAAAGTTCTTTCTTAAACCGAGTATAAATTGATCTCCTAGGAATTTCCATGCATTGATCCTAGATTGAACTCTGTAGACTTTCTCCATAATTACTAAAATACATTTATTCAATAATTCAACAAGTATTTTTTGAGCCTCTCTGTCACACGTGACACACTCTTTTAAAACCTGAATAGAGGGATACAACATAAAAAAAAAAATGTTCTTACCCACAAGCTGCTTATAGAGACAAAAGAAAGAGATGCAATTAGTTTCAGCACAGATTGGCTTTAGGGTACAAGGTACAAGGAGATGTGAGCAAGATTTCATGATCTTAGTAGAGAAAGGAATCACGTCTTTGTAGGGTCTATAAGACAAGAGAGTAAGGACATGGTATCACAAGGGCACTCAACAGCATGAACAAGGGCAAAGGCGAGAAGTTTGGGGGTTTGATGCCTCCTGGATGTCTATGTTGTACATTAAGATAGAGACCCTTGAAAATGTCCTGTAACTGCATATGTGTAGTGTTTGGCATTTGGACATGTGATAAATTATCATATTATAAATCTGAATTGGATGGACTTTAACTTGCCCACTTCCCTGCATGTGAGGGACAAGAGATACTCACCCAAAAAACCAAATGATGAGTTTTTTCATTCTCTACAGGTGTATAGTGTGTGTGTGTGTGTGTGTGTGTGTGTGTGTGTGTGTGTGTGTGTATCTGTCTGTCTGTGGTGTGGGAATCTCTCACCTCGTCAGTCATCTCTGGATGAACTATAATGTCTCCTGGAGGAGAGCCAAGCAGGAAAGCCCCAGATAGAGTGAGCAAGGGATATTTTGTCCTTGACTAATACAGAGACTCATTGGCCCAAGACCAATTCCAGGTGGTAGAAATAGAACTGTGCCCACTTCAGGGGAATTAGGCAAGGTCAGGCAGGGGCCAGGTTTGCTTCAAATTCCACCAGGAACCACCCCTTCTGAGGACTAAAAGCTTGTGTTTTAAACATGACAACTGTTATGCCTTTTGTATTTTCTATAATTATTGCCTTTTTGTTCACTGAGTATTAAAATTCTTTCTGAAAATGTCAGCATGTCTAAACTGAGCAAAGGAAAACATGAAAACTTGTTTCAATTCATGCTTCTCCTGTTTTTAACAGGTACAGGCTCCCTGGGGCTGGATGTAGTGGAGGCCACAATACTCTAAAGAAGAAGCCTCAGAGGAAAGAGAAATTTAGGAGAAAAAAGCTGGGAGGGCTCTTAACTAGCCATCCTTCTTCACAAAGACATGGTTCTGGACTTTTTTTCCATATTCTCATATTATGAGAGATTACTCAATATGTTTTTTTAATGTTTTCAAAATTCAACTTTGTATTGAAAAATGCTTATGCATTGTAGAAAGTATAGAAAATGTAGGCAAGCATAAAGCAGAAAATAAAAATGATCCAGAATTCTATCATCAGAATATCGGTACTGTTCTGGTGTGTCCTTCTACATTTCTTTAACTTAAAAAATGTGTAGATTTAAAGTGGAATTAAATTGAATTTAGATTTTTTTTATTTTTTTACATGTATTCTGTTGTACCCCTTTCTCTGCTGTTTCTAAATTGTACTTCCGTAGCGGCATTTTCATTGGTGGCGTAGCATTCCACAATGCATGTAAATTAAACCTCGATTGTTAGGCATTTGACTTGGTCCCATGTTTATTCGTTTAATGTGACATTACAAGGACTATATTTATTTTCATCTGCAAAGAAGGGAGGAGTTGGAGGAGGGTATTTTTATAACCTAATCCTTTTCTACTCATCTAAACTTTTTATTGCAGCTTCTGAATCTATTCCAAGCATACCTTAGGGCATGAGTGGGCAAAATTTTTTATAAAGGACCACACAGCAAATATGTTTCCTTTGT
Organism: Enhydra lutris kenyoni; assembly: GCF_002288905.1. Lineage (NCBI taxonomy): Eukaryota > Metazoa > Chordata > Mammalia > Carnivora > Mustelidae > Enhydra > Enhydra lutris. Next base: position 34,108,806 of record NW_019154089.1, on the reverse strand, counting down.
GAGCCACATGGCCTCTATTACAACTTCTCAACTCTGCCTTTGTAACACCAACACAAAAGCAGCCATAGATAATATGTAAATGAATGGGCTGAACAGTGTTTCAATAAATCTTTATTTACATAAGCTACCAGCAGATGATTTGGTCTGTGGGTCATGCTCTGCTGACCTCTGCCTTAATGTTCAGAGTCTTATGGCTGTGCCGTATACTATCTGTCCTACCATATTATGGGCTTAATATATACCAGTGTTCCAAGCTTAGAGAATACTACAGGTGAAGAAGACACAGATTCTGCCCTTGTGGAACTTAATATTCTGTTACTTTGATCTGAGAGAAAATTTGAATTGGAATGTCTGTGATCACGTGATTGGGAGGCAACATTTAGGACTGTCCCCATTGCTAGGATCACAGAAACATGATGGTCATGCCCAGTAACACTTCCTGCTACCTCAGTCATACAAACCGTACCTGGGAACCCTAAAATGCAAAAGGCAAACTGGGTAAATGAGCAGAATATAGAAATCACAAAACACTAGCACATTTCTGGCAACATACTAATTGTGTAACTTTAAACAATATCCTTAACTTCTCTATGCCTGGTAAAATAAGGAGAAAAATGGGGCTGTGAAGATTGAGATCACATGTGGGAGATGTTTGGTCCAGTACATGGAATAAGTGTGTAATAAATGACATCTATTTTTGAGAGAGAAAAAAAATCCATCTTTGGGCCCTTATCTACAGAGTTGCCTGCAAAATTAGTTAATATTTTTCATTATTTGTTCATTAAACATATTTTATTACAATATATAGAACAAGTGACAGTATATGGAAAGATATATACTCTAGGACAAGTGATAACAAAGGAAAGAAAGAAGAATATAAAAATTGGGCCCCAGGGCTGAAATATGGAGATTTGGAGTCATTCATAATAATGGCCTGCTTTACTCTTTACACACTTAAAGATATTTTGTATATACTGTGCCCGACCCAGATAATGCACCTCCACAGACCTCAGTCCCTCCTGGCCACTAGGCCTCCACTCTTTGCTCTGTTCCAGGAGCAGCTACAGTGGCAACATGTCCCATTCCCATTGTCACAAAGCCCTGGCCACATCCACCATTTCTTCGTCGTGTCCAGCCTCCCTAGGTGTGGGAGTCATGGGGCTCCTGTGCCAGGTTATATGCCCTCCAACCCTGACAATTTATGATCCTGCTTCAGACGCTGCCAGAAGGGGCAGGTGAACCAAGTCAACAGTATAGGGGAATCCACGTCCTCTGGGGCAATTTTTTACCAATGAGAAACGGGGGACCAATGGGGAGCCAGCATACACACTGCTCTCTTCCTCTGTCTTAGACTGCTGTGACTTTTCAACCTCATGCCCAATAACATGGTAACACTCAGTCCATGTTAGCACATAAACTGTGCCTTGGGCTCTATTGCCCAGGGAAACAGGCTGACATACATGGTATCTCATTTAATCATCAGGCTAATCTAGACAGCAAACCTGTGACATAGAAGATACTACTTCTCCTTCATAAATGAGGAAATGGAGTCTGCTTCTGGAAGTGATGTGGCTTATACGAGCTGGTCACAACTGGACCTGGCTACTTGACTCAGTGAATTTCCATGACACTGGGCTACTTTTCAACATCAAGCGCTTCCAGTTAGGCTTTATAAGCCTTCAGAGTATAACAGAAAGTCACTCGTTTTCTTCTGCTGGCCTCTTCCCATGCCAACAAGGACTCAGAGCCTGGGTTTGTTAGAAAAACTAAGCCACGGGGCACAAGGGTGGCTCAGTTGGTTAAGTGTCTGACTCTTGGTTTAAGCTCAGATCATGATCTCAAGTGGTAAGATGGAGCCCTAGTCGGGCTCCGTGCTCAGCACAGAGTCTGCTGAACACTCTCCCTTTCCCTCTGCCCCTCTTGTGCTCTCTCTCTCAAATAAGTAAAATCTTTTTTTAAAAAAAAAGGGAGAAAAGAAAGAAATAAAAAAGTCTTCTACTTGTTGTAGAGAAAAATTTTAATTCAGTCTCTCTTCTGTGTGTTCACTTTCTACTCACACTAGTTACTTCCTTTCTGACATTTCTGGTCATCAAATGTATGGGGTTGTTTCCCCAAGACAACAAGAAAGTCTCTCTTGGGTGTCCTACAGTTTAATTCACTTCTGACACTACCTACCTGGAATTAGTTTCAGATTACAGGTTAAGGGCTCAGTCCCGAAAGACTACCCCCACCCGCAGTCGGGTACCCCTTCAGACACCAGTCACAAGGCCAGGTTATCACCTGTGCTTCTGATCATAGGTTCCCACAACACCCTCTGTGAGTTTGATTAATTTGCTACAACAGCTCACAGAATTCAAGAAAACACATTTACCAGTTTATTAAAGGATTTGATAAAGGATATACATGAACAGCCAGATGAAGAAATACATATGGTGCAGTCCAGAAGGTTTCCTAGCACAGGAGCTTCTGTCTCCATGCAGTTGGGGTGTACCACCTCCCAGGTGTGCAAGTGTTCGCCAACCCTCTGACCCCTGTCCTTTTGGGTTTTCATGAAGACTTCATTACATAGGCATTGATTAAACCATTGGCCATTATCAACTGAACTCAATCTTAAGCCCCTCTCCCTTCCCCAGAGGTATGTGGGGCTGTGCAGGGTGCAGAACTGAAAGTTCCAACCCCCTAATCTCTTGATTGGTTCCCTTTAAATTACCTAAGGGCCTTCCAAAAGTCACCTCATTAACATAATAAAGCCCACTTTACCCCTGTTATCACAAGAAATCCCAAGCTGTGAACGAGTAACTGTGGAAAAAGACCAAATGCACACTGGAAATACCTTTTGGTCATCTAAATGGCCAATAGGTATTTCTTATAAATCACAATATTGCACTGGGAGTGCTCCCTCTAGGAACACTAAGAAAGGACTTGGTCTGCAAGCCTTTGTGGTCCCATCTGATGTCAGCCAGCCTCTGGCCCAGGATGACTTCTAACCCATCCTTCTGCAGATACTGCTTCATTGTCATCCAGAGGCTGACACCAAGCCTTTCCATCTGGGGCTGGTGGAAAGCTGCACACCCTGTTTGAAGACTAGGGTGCAGTGCAAGAGTGCTGGGTTTTGTATGAACACTAATACCTACTAGATGGGTGACCACTCAAGCCTCAGTTTCTTTTTCTATACGATGAGGATAATCATGTAACCACTCTCAGTGCCCCACCAAGCCCATGTGCTCCCAGCTCTCCCAGACAGTTCCTGGACTCTCCCATGGCTCCCTGCACCTCTGCGTGGTGGGGTTCTATGGACAGCAGCAAGCAGCTAGGCCAGAGTGCAGGGCACACTGAGTGTCCCAGAGCGTTAATAACTGGAACAGTCTCAACCAGTGAGGGACAGGAGTTAGTGAACACACACCTCAGCTTCCTTGTGTCCTGTGTAGGACACAATTCTGAGATGGGTGCTTCACAGTCTCTCAGAGAGTTCCCCAACAAGACTGAATCCCACTTACCCACACAGGGTAACCCACTTATATATAAACCCCTTCCTAGCCTCCCTCCCTCCCTTCCTTATCTCCCTTTCCCACCCCCTCACTGAGCTACCTGGAAAGGACTCTCCCAATATATTTATTTGCATCAAAACCTTTGCCTCAGGTCCAACTCAGCAAGAACTATAGAGTTCTTGCCTATCTCAGAGAATAGTTAAAAATAACAAAAAGGAAAGTCATAGAGCTCCATTGCTAAGCTCCAGGAGAGTCGGGACTGTTTGGCTCACTACTGAATACCTAGTACTCAGCACAGTATCTGGCAGATAGCAGATTCTGAATGCATATTTCCTGAATTAATTAATTAATTAATCAGTTACTCTGAACTCACCTGTTGGTGTTAATGAAAAATTTACATTATTTGACACATTTACCATGCTCAATAGATGTCAGGGCTTCATTCCTTTTCCTATGTCCAGTTTTTTTCTCTCCTAGGTCTGTTTCTGGAGGTTTGGGAGTGGCTGAACAGAACCCAGGGTCCTTTGGGTGTCTCCTGCTGTATACCGCCCCCATCTCCCACAACTCCAGCCTCTAAGAAATTTTTAATATATTCATCACTATCTGTTACTTTTCTGCTTTGGATTGTTCTGCTCTTCATACCCATCTTAGAATGTAATATAATCAATTAACAACTACAGCAAAATGCAGTTACATTTGGTGCCAATCAATGCCTTAGGGGGACTCCATGATTTAAAAAAAAAAAAAAAAACAACATAATGGACTCCTGACTTGCCCCCTCCACCCCAAAATGTGCAGTCAAGTAGGTGACCAGTATATGCTGGTGGGGGGGAGAAAAAAAGAAATTGTATCAAGTATTTGGAAGAAACATGAAGTTTAATGCACTATTTCCTTAGACCTGGCTTTCTGGTAGGCTGGAAGTAGTCACAATATAGCTGGAATAAGAGTCCATGGTTTGCCAAAGGACAAGACTACCTTGCAGAGTTCATGCTTGCATCCCCCAGTGTTAGGCAGCGCTTCCAAAAATAATAATAATAAACCAACCAGTGAAACAAATAAAGCCTTTCCCAGAAAGCTGTAGTGCTTATAGATTGGTGTGTCAGAAAGCATCTACCATCTGAGAAATCCAGAGGGAGGGACCTTTGCATCTGGTCTTCTCAGTTTACAAATAAGTCACTTGAGACACAGAGATTGCTGCCTGCTAGAGACCACATGGCACATCAGCAGCAGAACAAAGGCCAGCTCCTCAATCTTCTGGTTCTTTCTAATGCTTCTCCACCACGCTACCTCCTCAGCTCTTGACAACAGGGCAAAAATAGCTTCATGGGAAATATGTGTGTGGGTATGTATGTAAGTGAGTGTTCATGGTTTATTTTTCAGGGTTTATGTCATTTATGCCAGGTTTCCAAGGATATTATGTTCGTAAGAGATCAGCTGCACATTTTCCCTAAACTAAAAGCTTTCTTAATCATGTATGCCTCATCCTATTTTCCCTGTTTTACATTTTAGGGATCATGAATATATTAAATATAGAGCTTTTTACTGGTTATGTCTTTTTCTGGGTCTGTTTTTCCCATCAATAAGATGAGGAAGTTGAACAAATGTAGTCACTGGTGTGTCTTTTAAATGGAAAATTCTGTGATCCCAGTGGCTTTGGTGGTAGTTACTTAGCAGCATGGGCTTTTCTTGTCCACTGTTGTTATCCAGTGTCCAACATATTTCTCTACACAACTTATCCTTAACATAAGATACACAGGAAAGTCAGTAAGTGCTTGTTAAGGGGATGAAAGGAGAGATGGGAGAATGGAGGACTGAAAGAACCCACCTTCAGAAGTGAACTTCTTATATTGACATTATCTGTGATTATAAATGATACTGACATAGTCCAACAGAGAACTTCAATAATTTATATATGTGAAACCTAGAATCTTAGACCCACAAGTTTTAAGTTACTCATTATATTAATCTACACATTAATTCATTCATTCACATATTTGTATTCCACATCTTTCAGTTACACTCCCTTCCATTCACTCATCCATTATTGATCTAATCAATGCACTCAGTTAACATTTACTGAGCACTATTCCTTCACCAAATTAGCCTACTTCTTAAATTATTCACATTCTAAACTAGACCAAAAAAAGCACAATGAAAACTTAAATTCATTTGAAAAGAAAAGGTAAGTAAATCTGCTTTCATCAGTCCTTTGTACATTACGTAAGCCAACATAAAACAATGAAGCTACTAAACAATGTCTATCATCACTGTTTATAATAAAACGTTATTATTTATGTATAAAACATCCAACAAACATAGACATTCTGGACTAGAACCAAGCATATGGAAGAAAATTTTAGGTCATATTTAGCAAAGGCTTTTTAATAGTAAATGAATGAACTCTTTCTGGAGCTATTCAAGCTCAGACTGGATGAACACCCACAAGGAGATCTAGATTTACTGTTCTTAGGAGTGTTAAAGCCAGTAATGGCTTCCAGAGGCTAATAGAATAAGTTGATCCCTTCCTAAGAAAAATCTATATACACACACACACAAAAAAACCAATTCTGCCTATAATTTCAGAGCTCATGCATTCCTTGAATTCTATTCATCAACACTAGATTAAAATCACCTGTTCTGGAAAGATTCCAGCATTTGGTGAGAGGCTGGAACAGTTGACCTCTGAGGTCCTTGGAGCTCTGAGAGTTCATATTTCACATCTTCTATACATACATCTTCTATCTAAATGCCATACATCTTCTATCTAAAACGAGCTTCTTTGTTTTCTTCACCCCCATATTAAGGCTTCTAAAATTGAGATGAGCTTACTAATCAATATGTACATTTAATGCCATGGGATTTTTGTTTTGTGACCTTTTACAAAATCAATGGTACAATCTCCTAATCAATAGCAACTTTGAAGTAGGAAAACAAAGTGCATTATTTATCGGATGATATGTTTGGCATTGCTAAAAAATAAAAGTAAAAACAAGGTCTCTGCCTTCAAAGAGTTTGCAATCAAAAATCTAGACCAATGTTTGTGAAACAGACTAATACCCCAGTAAGTAATCAATCATTTGTGAGGTGAGCATTTTTCAGAAGACACAGATGTCAATACAAGGAAGAGAAGATAATTAAAAAGGCTTGAGATGGAACAAGTGGTCACGAATTGAATCTATGGAAGGGCTTGGACCTAAAACACTCTAAAATATTTAGCTCAATGGTGTGGTTGCATGATGGAAACAAAATAGTATTTAAATCTTCCAGCAATTTATTTTAGTTGTTTGCGATGAGTTATTAAAATTATCATTGAAATTATAAAAATGATTGAATGGGAAAGGATGTGAAAAATCTGGTCTCTATTTTAGAGTGAGCTAGCAATTGTTCTTTATGCAGATATGCTCTTTGTTTTGAGAGAATACTTTGATCAGTCTTTTACTTATAGATATTTTAGGTGAGTATCTACCCATTTTTCTTAGAAAATCCTGAAACAGTGACATATACCAAATGCTTCAGGCCAAGAATTTTGTTTCTGAATATACATATTCTGAATATACATATGTGTGTGCATGTGTGTATGTGTATATATATATACACACATACACACACATATATATCATTCTTGGGGGTCACAGTTGCCTCCCTGCAAAGTTTATTATATTTTTATTAAGTGGCACATACTTTAATCCCCATTATAAACAGGGACATATGAGTCTAGCATCAGTGGAGAAGACTGGGTTGGCCAGTTTATTAACTGGCCCCTTCAACATGGCGACGGATATGCACATTGAGGGACTGACCTTCTGGGGGAGGGGGGAGGCACGATCACAGCAATTAAGTTTTACAGCAGTTATTCCCAATATTTTGTTTCACTTCTCCTCAATCTCTGTACTATGATTCCCCATAATCCACAGTTTCTTATAAAGTTTTGTCAGTGCTACAATCTGATTATTAGCTCTTGCTAACTAAGTGGGGGCCTCCATCCTTGTCTGAGTCAAAGTAGATCACAGAGGGTGGTGTGGTATAAAGAAATGTTTTCAAGCTGCAAGAAGAGACTGATGGAGAAGTCCAGAGTGGTAACTGATTACCAGTAACTAGTGCAAGTGTGCAAATTCCCCAAAGAGACCCAGGAAGGAAGAGGGAGGGATCTGGACTTCCTGTACCCAAAGACAGGATTTAGTCAATTTTAGTCAACTGCTAAAAAGAAACATGACTCCTTGAAGACCTCTGGGCTTGGAGACAATAAGTGTGTTTTTCCTTTTTTTTTTTTTTTTTGGTGGAGCCAGAGTCTTTAGGTTCTCCTCAATGGCTGCCAAAATATTATGAATCATTAAACTGTGTTTGAAGGACTGCAAGAATTAGACAGGAAAAAGAAGAGATTTCACAGGAAAATAAGATTTTCTCTAAATACACATTTAAAATATACTAAGAAAAACATTTTGGAATGTCGGCTACACGTCTGGTAATAGATGAGATGTAATTAGACTTTAAGACATACTACATTATGCTCCTTGGACATCATTGGCTTTTGGTTCCAATGCTCTCCCAGCAAGTCAACAGATAATGCCGCTGTCCTAGGGATCTATTCTTTGAGGAAGGTTGCAAAGCCCAGGGCCCCTGGCTAATGAAGAGCCATTTATTATTTTTTTGAATTTTACAGCATTAAAACATGCAGAGCATTAAAAGTGGAATTCTTCCCATGAAGGTAATGAAAGAAAGACATACGAACTGTGGATTAACAAAGATGTTCATCTCAAGTAACAGTGAAAAACTGAAAACAACTGAATTATCTAATATACTGGATTTTTTTCACTAAATTACAGTATCCTTTTGATGAAATATAATACAGTCATCGAAAAATATGTTGTATTAAAATGTTAATAGGGATGGAGGGGAGGAGTCAAGAAGGCAGAGGAGTAGCAGACTGAGATGACATCAGGTCACAGAAGTTCAGCTAGATAGTTATCAAACCATTCCACACACCTACAAACCCAACAGGGGATTGATGAAAAGAAGAGCAGTAATTCTAGGAACAGAAAATCGAACAGTTTCTGAAAGGTAGGACGTGCAGAGAAGTGAATCCAAAGCGACGAGAAGATAGATCATGGGGGGTGGGGCTGGCTCCCAGCAAGCACTGGAGCAACGGAGCACAAAATTTGAACTTTTAAAAGTCTGCTCCACTGAGGGTCATGACTCCAGAGGCTAAGCGGGGGTGGAGACCTTGCAGGGACATGTGGTCTCAGGTCCTGCGGGGTCACAGAAGGAGCAGGGGTGTCTGAGTGTAGCAGAGCTTGCAGGTATCAGAGCAGAGAGGAGCCAAGGAGTGAGCTCTCAGCTTGGGGTTACCTTAAACTGTAATCTGCGGCATAGTCAGACCACTGCTCTTTGAGCAGGGACCCCACAAGTGGCAGATCCAGGGAGACTCACCTTCCTTCTCTGGAGGCAGGTTTGGAGACTCCAAACGGGGCTGTGTGCCAGAGACAGAAATGCTCGGACACAGGCCGGGTGAGCTCGGAGTGTGACCAGAGACCAGGGAGATGGGAGTGATCGAGCGCTTTTCTCTGATGGTGCACTGAGGAGTGAGGCCCCAAGATCTAGACTCCTCTGGGCCAGAGATTGGGAGGCCGCCATTTTCATTCCCATCCTCCAGAGCTTGACAGAAAGCGTTCAGGGAACAAAAGCTCCCAAGAGCTAACATGAGCAGATTACTTAGCCTGGCCCCTGATAAGGACGGCGCAATTCTGCCTGGGGTAAAGACATTTGAAAATCACTATAACAGGCCCCTCCCCCAGAGATCAGCAAGAACATCCAGCCAAGACCAAGCTCACAGATCAAGGAGAACAGCAGAGTTCCAGAGAACGGGAAAGTAAAGCAAGGAATTCATGGCTTTCTCCCCATGATACAATAGTCTTGCAAAGTTGATTAAATTTTTTAAATTTTATTTTTCTCTTACTATAATTTTTTAACATTTCCTCTTTCCTCTTTTAATGTTTTTTAACTAGTTTAACTTAGCAATACCTTGCTAAAAAAAAAATCTTTTTAAACCTTGATTATTATACTCATATGTTATCCTTCATTGTATCTAACTTTATTTTTTGTATACATATAGGGATTTTTATTCTAAAAAATGTTGGGATAGAATTTCTTCTAACAGATCAAAATGTACCCTAAATCTAGCACAGGGCTTTGTTCTAGTCTCCAGCCTGAGCAAATTTTCTCCAGTTTCTTTTTCTTCCATTTTCCAACCAACTTATCTTATCACTTACTCTTTTAGAATTTTTTTTAAAATTTCCATCTACAGTCATATTCCATGCCTTCATCATATTTACCCCTATTTTTGTATATATGTAAGTTTTTCTTTCGTTAAAAATTTTGGGAGGTAATTTCTTCCAAGAGACCAAAATACAGCCAAAATCAAGTGTGTGGCTCTCTTCCATTTTTTTTTATTTTTTCTAAAATTTTTTTAAACTTCTTTTTACCACTTTCTTCTCCCCCTGATTTGAGGTCTCTTCTCATCTGGTTAGCGTACATTTTTCTGGGGTCTTTGTCACCCTTTTAGTATTTTATTCTCTCCTTCATGTATTCTTCTCTGGGTAAAATGATAAGGTGGAAAAACTCACCACAAAAAAAATAACAAGAGGCAGTACTGATGGCTAGGGACTTAATCAATACAGACATTGGTAATATGTCAGATCATGAGTTCAGAATGATAATTCTCAAGGTGCTAGCTGGGCTCAAAAAAGGCATGGAAGATATTAGAGAAACCTGTCTGGAGAAATAAAATCCCTTTCTGGAGAAAATAAAAGAACTAAAATCAAACAAAGCTGATATTTTTAAAAAGCTATTAATAAGGTACAATAAATAATGGAGGCTCTTACTCCTAGGATAAATGTGGCAGAAGAGAGAACTAGTGACATAGAAGAACAAATGACAGAGAATAAAGAAGCTGAGCAAAGGAGAGACAAATACTGGACCACGAGGGGAGAATTCGAGAGATAATTTGTACCATAAGATGAAACAATATTAGAATAATTGGGATTCCAGAAGAAGAAAGAGAGAGGGGTAGAAGGTATACTAGAGCAAATTATTGTAGAGAATTTCCCTAATGTAGCAAAGGAAACAAGTATCAAAATCCAGGAGGCACAGAGAACCCCCCTCAAAATCAATAAAAATATGTCCACACCCTGTCATCTAATAGTAAAACTTACAAGTCTTAGTGACAAAGAGAAAATCCTGAAAGCAGTCTGGGACAAGAAGTCTATAACATACAATGGTAAAAATACTAGATTGGCAGCACACCTATCTACAGAGATCTGGCAGGTCAGAAAGAACTGGCATGATACATTCAGAGCACTAAATGAGAAAAAAATGCAGCCAAGAATACTATATCCAGCTAGGCTATCACTGAAAATAGAAGGACAGATAAAAAGCTTCTATGAAAAACAAAAACTAAAAGAATTTCTAAACATCAAAACAGCCCTACAGGAAATATTGAAAGGGTTCTCTAAGCAAAGAGAGAACATTAAAAACAACAGACCAGAAAAGAATAGAGACCATATACAGTAAGAGTCACCTTACAGACAATACAATGGCACTAAATTCATATCTCTCAATAGTTACCCTGAATGTAAATGGGCTAAATGCCCCAATCAAAAGACACAGGGTATCAGAATGGATAAAAAAATAAAACCCATCAATATGCTATATACAAGAAACTCATTTTAGACCCAAAGACACCCCCAGATTTACAGTGAGGGGGTGGAAAACAATTACCCATGCCAATGGACATCAAAAGAAAGCTAGGGTGGCAATCCTTATATCAGATAAATTAGATTTTAAGCCAAAGACTATAATATGAGATGAGGAAGGACACTATATCATACTCAAAGGATCTGTCCACAAGAAGATTTAACAATTTTAAATATCTATGACCCAAACACAGGAGCAGCTAAGTATATAAACTAATTAATAACAAAATTAAAGAAACACATTGACAATAATACTATAATAGTAGGGGACTTAAACACCCCCCTCACTGAAATGGACAGGTCATCCAAACAAAAGATCAACAAGGAAATAAAGGCCTTAAATGACACACTAGACCAGATGGACGTCACAGATATATTCAGAACATTCCATCCCAAAGCAACAGAATACACATTCTTCTCCAGTGCACATGGAACCCTCTCCAGAATAGATCACATCCTGGGTCACAAATCAGGTCTTGACCAATACCAAAAGATTGGGATCATTCCCTGCATACTTTCAGACCACAATGCTCTGAAACTAGAACTCAATCACAGAAGGAAAGTTGGAAAGAACCCAAATACATAGAGGCTAAAGAGCATCCTACTAAAGAATGAATGAGTCAACCAGGAAATTAAAGAAGAATTGAAAAAATTCATGGAAACAAATGACAATCAAAACACAACTGTTCAAAATCTGCGGGACATAGCAAAGGCAGTCCTGAGAGGAAAATATATAGCAATACAAGTCTTTCTCAAGAAACAAGAAAGGTCTCAAATACACAACCTAACCCTACACTAAAGGAGCTGGAGAAATAACAAAGCCTAAACCCAGCAGGAGAAGAGAAATCATAAAGATCAGAGCAGGAATCAATTAAATAGAAACCAAAAGAACAGTAGAATAGATCAACGAAACTAGGAGCTGGTTCTTTGAAAGAATTAATGAGATTGATAAACACCTGGCCAGACATATCAAAAAGAAAAGAGAAAGGACCCAAATAATAAAATCATGAATGAAAGAGGAGAGATCACAGCCAACACCAAAGAAATACAAACAATTATAAGAACATATTATGAGCAACTATACGCCAGCAAATTTTGACAATCTGGAAGAAATGGAGGCATTCCTAGAGACATATAAACTACCAAAACTGAACCAGGAAGAAATAGAAAATCTGAACAGACCCATATACAGTAAGGAGATTGAAACAGTCATCAAAAATCTCCCAACAAACAAGAGCCCAGGGCCAGATGGCTTCCCAAGGGAATTCTACCAAACATTTAAAGAAGAATTAATACCTATTCTCCTGAAACTGTTCCAAAAAATAGAAATGGAAGGAAAACATCCAAATTCATTTTATGAGGCCAGCATTACCTTGATCCCAATACCAGACAAAGACCCCATCAAAAAAGAGAATTACAGACCAACATCCTTGATGAACATAGATGTGAAACTTCTCACCAAAATTCTAACCAGTAGGATCCAACAGTACATTAAAAGGATTATTCACCACGACCAAGTGGGATTTATTCCTGGCCTGCAAAGTTGGTTTGACATCTGCAAATCACTGTGATACATTAATAAAAGAAAGAACAAGAACCATATGTTACTCTCAATAGATGCTGAAAAAGCATTTGACAAAGTACCCCATCCTTTCTTGATCAAAACTCTTCACAGTGTAGGCACAGAGGGTACATACCTCAATATCTTCAAAGCCATCTATGAAAAATTCACATCAATTATCATTCTCAATGGAGAAAAACTGAGAGCTTTTCCCCTAAGCTCAGGAACACAGCAGGGCTGTCCACTATCACCACTACTATTCAACACAGTACTAGAAGTACTAACCTCACCAATCAGACAACAAAAAGAAATTAAAGGCATCCGAATTGACAAAGAAGAAGTAAAACTTTCACTCTTTGCAGATGATAAGATACTTTATGTGGGAAACCTAAAAGACTCCACTCCAAAACTTCTAGAACTCATACAGGAATTCAGTAAAGTGTCAGGATATCAAATCAATGCACATAAATCAGTGGCATTTCTATACACCATTAGCAAGACAGAAGAAAGAGAAGTTAAGGAGTTGATCCCATTTACAACTGCACCCAAAACCATAAGATACATAGGAATAAACCTAACCAAAGAGGCAAAGAATCTATACTCAGAAAAGTATAAAGTACTCATGAAAGAAATTGAGGAAAACACAAAGAAATGGAGAAATGTTCCATGCTCATGGATTGGAAGAACAAATATTGTGAAAATATGCTATCTAAAGCAATCTACACGTTTAATGCAATCCCTATCAAAATACCATCAATTTTTTTCAAATAAATGGAACAAATAATCCTAACATTTATATGGAACCAGAAAAGACCCTGAAGAGCCAGAGGAATGTTGAAATAGGAAATCAAAGTCAGCTGATATCGAAGAGGTTACTGCCTATGTTCTCCTCTAGGATTCTGATGGATTCCTGTCTCACATTGAGGTCTTTTATCCATTTCGAGTTTTATCTTTGTGTATGGTGTAAGAGAATGGTCGAGTTTCACTCTTCTACATATAGCTGTCCAGTTTTCCCAGCACCATTTGTTGAAGAGACTGTCGTTTTTCCATTGTATATTTTTTCCTGTTTTGTCAAAGATTATTTGACCATAGAGTTGAGGGTCCATATCTGGGCTCTCTACTCTGTTCCACTGGTCTATGTGTCTGTTTTTATGCCAGTACCATGCTGTCTTGGTGATCACAGCTTTGTAGTAAAGCTTGAAATCAGGTAACGTGATGCTGCCAGTTTTATTTTTGTTTTTCAACATTTCCTTAGTGATTGGGGGTCTCTTCTGATTCCATACAAATTTTAGGATTATTTGCTCCAGCTCTTTGAAAAATACCAGTGGAATTTTGATCAGAATGGCATTAAAAGTATAGATTGCACTAGGCAGCATAGACATTTTAACAATGTTTATTCTTCTGATCCAAAAGCATGGAATGGTCTTCCATCTTTTTGTGTCTTCTTCAATTTCTTTCATGAGCGTTCTGTAGTTCCTCGAGTACAGATCCTTTACCTGTCTGGTTAGGTTTATTCCCAGGTATCTTATGGTTCTTGGTGCTATAGTAAATGGAATCAATTCTCTAATTTCCCTTTCTGTATTTTTATTGTTAGTGTATAAGAAAGCCACTGATTTCTGTACATTGACTTTGTATCCTGCCATGTTACTGAATTGCTGTATGAGTTCTAGTAGTTTGGGGGTGGAGTCTTTTGGTTTTTCCATATGAAGAATCATGTCATCTGCGAAGAGAGAGAGTTTGACTTCTTCATTGCCAATCTGGATACCTTTTATCTCTCTTTGTTGTCTGATTGCCGTTGCTAGGATTTCTAATACTATGTTGAACAAGAGTGGTGAGAGTTGGTGGGAATGCAAGTTGGTGCAGCCTCTTTGGAGAACAGTGTGGAGATTCTCAAGAAATTAAAAATAGAGCTTCCCTATGACCCTGCATTTGCACTACTGGGTATTTACCCCAAAGATACAGATGTAGTGAAAAGAAGGGCCATCTGTACCCC